>NW_022985698.1:0-300000 GCF_902459465.1 Asterias rubens
TACTGATAAATTTCTGTCCCCCATCAAACTTTGAAGTTGTAACAAAAACGTTGTAGACCCCACCTGGGATTTGAACCAAGGACCTCCGACTTCGGAGGCAATTAGTTCTACCACTAGACCAACTTGATCAGTTGAAATTTAATGGAAAAATCCTACTGATAAATTTCTGTCCCCCATCAAACTTTGAAGTTGTAACAAAAACTTTGTAGACCCCACTTGGGATTTGAACCAAGGACCTCCGACTTCGGAGGCAATTAGTTCTACCACTAGACCAACTTGATCAGTTGAAAAATAATGGAAAAATCCTACTGATAAATTTCCGTCCCCATCAAACTTTGAAGTTGTAACAAAAACTTTGTAGACCCTACCTGGGATTTGAACCAAGGACCTCCGACTCCGGAGGCAATTAGTTCTACCACTAGACCAACTTGATCAGTTGAAAAATAATGGAAAAATCCTACTGATAAATTTCCGTCCCCCATCAAACTTTGAAGTTGTAACAAAAACTTTGTAGACCCCACCTGGGATTTGAACCAAGGACCTCCGACTTCGGAGGCAATTAGTTCTACCACTAGACCAACTTGATCAGTTGAAAATTAATGGAAAAATCCTACTGATAAATTTCTGTCCCCCATCAAACTTTGAAGTTGTAACAAAAACTTTGTAGACCCCACTTGGGATTTGAACCAAGGACCTCCGACTTCGGAGGCAATTAGTTCTACCACTAGACCAACTTGATCAGTTGAAATTTAATGGAAAAATCCTACTGATAAATTTCTGTCCCCCATCAAACTTTGAAGTTGTAACAAAAACTTTGTAGACCCCACTTGGGATTTGAACCAAGGACCTCCGACTTCGGAGGCAATTAGTTCTACCACTAGACCAACTTGATCAGTTGAAAAATAATGGAAAAATCCTACTGATAAATTTCCGCCCCCATCAAACTTTGAAGTTGTAACAAAAACTTTGTAGACCCCACCTGGGATTTGAACCAAGGACCTCCGACTCCGGAGGCAATTAGTTCTACCACTAGACCAACTTGATCAGTTGAAATTAATGGAAAAATCCTACTGATAAATTTCTGTCCCCCATCAAACTTTGAAGTTGTAACAAAAACATTGTAGACCCCACCTGGGATTTGAACCAAGGACCTCCGACTCCGGAGGCAATTAGTTCTACCACTAGACCAACTTGATCAGTTGAAATTTAATGGAAAAATCCTACTGATAAATTTCTGTCCCCCATCAAACTTTGAAGTTGTAACAAAAACTTTGTAGACCCCACCTTGGGATTTGAACCAAGGACCTCCGACTCCGGAGGCAATTAGTTCTACCACTAGACCAACTTGATCAGTTGAAAAATAATGGAAAAATCCTACTGATAAATTTCCGTCCCCCATCAAACTTTGAAGTTGTAACAAAATCTTTGTAGACCCCACCTGGGATTTGAACCAAGGACCTCCGACTCCGGAGGCAATTAGTTCTACCACTAGACCAACTTGATCAGTTGAAATTTAATGGAAAAATCCTACTGATAAATTTCTGTCCCCCATCAAACTTTGAAGTTGTAACAAAAACTTTGTAGACCCCACCTTGGATTTGAACCAAGGACCTCCGACTCCGGAGGCAATTAGTTCTACCACTAGACCAACTTGATCAGTTGAAAAATAATGGAAAAATCCTACTGATAAATTTCCGCCCCCATCAAACTTTGAAGTTGTAACAAAAACTTTGTAGACCCCACCTGGGATTTGAACCAAGGACCTCCGACTCCGGAGGCAATTAGTTCTACCACTAGACCAACTTGATCAGTTGAAATTTAATGGAAAAATCCTACTGATAAATTTCTGTCCCCCATCAAACTTTGAAGTTGTAACAAAAACTTTGTAGACCCCACCTTGGATTTGAACCAAGGACCTCCGACTCCGGAGGCAATTAGTTCTACCACTAGACCAACTTGATCAGTTGAAAAATAATGGAAAAATCCTACTGATAAATTTCCGCCCCCATCAAACTTTGAAGTTGTAACAAAAACTTTGTAGACCCCACCTGGGATTTGAACCAAGGACCTCCGACTTCGGAGGCAATTAGTTCTACCACTAGACCAACTTGATCAGTTGAAAAATAATGGAAAAATCCTACTGATAAATTCTCGTCCCCATCAAACTTTGAAGTTGTAACAAAAACTTTGTAGACGCCACCTGGGATTTGAACCAAGGACCTCCGACTCCGGAGGCAATTAGTTCTATCACTAGACCAACTTGATCAGTTGAAATTTAATGGAAAAATCCTACTGATAAATTTCTGTCCCCCATCAAACTTTGAAGTTGTAACAAAAACTTTGTAGACCCCACTTGGGATGTGAACCAAGGACCTCCGACTTCGGAGGCAATTAGTTCTACCACTAGACCAACTTGATCAGTTGAAATTTAATGGAAAAATCCTACTGATAAATTTCTGTCCCCCATCAAACTTTGAAGTTGTAACAAAAACTTTGTAGACCCCACTTGGGATTTGAACCAAGGACCTCCGACTTCGGAGGCAATTAGTTCTACCACTAGACCAACTTGATCAGTTGAAATTAATGGAAAAATCCTACTGATAAATTTCTGTCCCCCATCAAACTTTGAAGTTGTAACAAAAACTTTGTAGACCCCACTTGGGATTTGAACCAAGGACCTCCGACTTCGGAGGCAATTAGTTCTACCACTAGACCAACTTGATCAGTTGAAAAATAATGGAAAAATCCTACTGATAAATTTCCGTCCCCCATCAAACTTTGAAGTTGTAACAAAAACATTGTAGACCCCACCTGGGATTTGAACCAAGGACCTCCGACTCCGGAGGCAATTAGTTCTACCACTAGACCAACTTGATCAGTTGAAATTTAATGGAAAAATCCTACTGATAAATTTCTGTCCCCCATCAAACTTTGAAGTTGTAACAAAAACTTTGTAGACCCCACCTTGGATTTGAACCAAGGACCTCCGACTCCGGAGGCAATTAGCTCTACCACTAGACCAACTTGATCAGTTGAAATTTAATGGAAAAATCCTACTGATAAATTTCTGTCCCCCATCAAACTTTGAAGTTGTAACAAAAACTTTGTAGACCCCACCTGGGATTTGAACCAAGGACCTCCGACTCCGGAGGCAATTAGTTCTACCACTAGACCAACTTGATCAGTTGAAAAATAATTGAAAAATCCTACTGATAAATTTCCGCCCCCATCAAACTTTGAAGTTGTAACAAAAACTTTGTAGACCCCACATTGGATTTGAACCAAGGACCTCCGACTTCGGAGGCAATTAGTTCTACCACTAGACCAACTTGATCAGTTGAAAATAATGGAAAAATCCTACTGATAAATTTCTGTCCCCCATCAAACTTTGAAGTTGTAACAAAAACTTTGTAGACCCCACTTGGGATTTGAACCAAGGACCTCCGACTTCGGAGGCAATTAGTTCTACCACTAGACCAACTTGATCAGTTGAAAAATAATGGAAAAATCCTACTGATAATTTTCCCGCCCCATCAAACTTTGAAGTTGTAACAAAAACTTTGTAGACGCCACCTGGGATTTGAACCAAGGACCTCCGACTCCGGAGGCAATTAGTTCTATCACTAGACCAACTTGATCAGTTGAAATTTAATGGAAAAATCCTATTGATAAATTATGTCCCCCATCAAACTTTGAAGTTGTAACAAAAACTTTGTAGACCCCACCTGGGATTTGAACCAAGGACCTCCGACTTCGGAGGCAATTAGTTCTACCACTAGACCAACTTGATCAGTTGAAAAATAATGGAAAAATCCTACTGATAAATTTCCGTCCCCATCAAACTTTGAAGTTGTAACAAAAACTTTGTAGACCACACCTGGGATTTGAACCAAGGACATCCGACTCCGGAGGAAATTAGTTCTACCACTAGACCAACTTGATCAGTTGAAATTTAATGGAAAAATCCTACTGATAAATTTCTGTCCCCCATCATACTTTGAAGTTGTAACAAAAACTTTGTAGACCCCACCTGCGATTTGAACCAAGGACCTCCGACTCGGAGGCAATTAGTTCTACCACTAGACCAACTTGATCAGTTGAAATTTAATGGAAAAATCCTACTGATAAATTTCTGTCCCCCATCAAACTTTGAAGTTGTAACAAAAACTTTGTAGACGCCACCTGGGATTTGAACCAAGGACCTCCGACTCCGGAGGCAATTAGTTCTATCACTAGACCAACTTGATCAGTTGAAATTTAATGGAAAAATCCTATTGATAAATTATGTCCCCCATCAAACTTTGAAGTTGTAACAAAAACTTTGTAGACCCCACCTGGGATTTGAACCAAGGACCTCCGACTTCGGAGGCAATTAGTTCTACCACTAGACCAACTTGATCAGTTGAAATTTAATGGAAAAATCCTACTGATAAATTTCCGTCCCCCATCAAACTTTGAAGTTGTAACAAAAACTTTGTAGACCCCACTTGGGATTTGAACCAAGGACCCCCGACCTCGGAGGCAATTAGTTCTACCACTAGACCAACTTGATCAGTTGAAAAATAATGGAAAAATCCTACTGATAAATTTCCGTCCCCATCAAACTTTGAAGTTGTAACAAAAACTTTGTAGACCACACCTGGGGCTTGAACCAAGGACATCCGACTCCGGAGGAAATGAGTTCTACCACTAGACCAACTTGATCAGTTGAAATTTAATGGAAAAATCCTACTGATAAATTTCTGTCCCCCATCAAACTTTGAAGTTGTAACAAAAACTTTGTAGACCCCACCTGCGATTTGAACCAAGGACCTCCGACTCCGGAGGCAATTAGTTCTACCACTAGACCAACTAGATCAGTTGAAATTTAATGGAAAAATCCTACTGATAAATTTCCGTCCCCCATCAAACTTTGAAGTTGTAACAAAAACTTTGTAGACCCCACTTGGGATTTGAACCAAGGACCTCCGACTTCGGAGGCAATTAGTTCTACCACTAGACCAACTTGATCAGTTGAAATTTAATGGAAAAATCCTACTGATAAATTTCTGTCCCCCATCAAACTTTGAAGTTGTAACAAAAACTTTGTAGACCCCACTTGGGATTTGAACCAAGGACCTCCGACTTCGGAGGCAATTAGTTCTACCACTAGACCAACTTGATCAGTTGAAAAATAATGGAAAAATCCTACTGATAAATTTTGACCCCCATCAAACTTTGAAGTTGTAACAAAAACTTTGTAGACCCCACCTGGGATTTGAACCAAGGACCTCCGACTCCGGAGGCAATTAGTTCTACCACTAGACCAACTTGATCAGTTGAAATTTAATGGAAAAATCCTACTGATAAATTTCCGTCCCCATCAAACTTTGAAGTTGTAACAAAAACTTTGTAGACCCCACCTGGGATTTGAACCAAGGACCTCCGACTTCGGAGGCAATTAGTTCTACCACTAGACCAACTTGATCAGTTGAAATTTAATGGAAAAATCCTACTGATAAATTTCTGTCCCCCATCAAACTTTGAAGTTGTAACAAAAACTTTGTAGACCCCACTTGGGATTTGAACCAAGGACCTCCGACTTCTGAGGCAATTAGTTCTACCACTAGACCAACTTGATCAGTTGAAAAATAATGGAAAAATCCTACTGATAAATTTCCGTCCCCATCAAACTTTGAAGTTGTAACAAAAACTTTGTAGACCCCATCTTGGATTTGAACCAAGGACCTCCAACTCCGGAGGCAATTAGTTCTACCACTAGACCAACTTGATCAGTTGAAAAATAATTGGAAAATCCTACTGATAAATTTCCGTCCCCCATTAAACTTTGAAATGTAAGTTGTAACAAAACCTTGTAGACCCAACCTGGGGATTTGAACCATGGACCTCGGACTCCAGAGGCAATTAGTTCTACCACTAGACCAACTTGATCAGTTGAAATTTAATGGAAAAATCCTACTGACAAATTTCCGTCCCCCATCAAACTTTGAAGTTGTAACAAAAACTTTGTAGACCCCACCTGGGATTTGAACCACGGACCTCTGACTACGAGGCATTAGTTCTTTCACTAGACCAACTTGGTCAGTTGAAAAATAATGGATAAATCCTACTGATAAATTTCTGTCCCCCATCAAACTTTGAAGTTGTAACAAAAACTTTGTAGACCCCACCTGGGATTTGAACCAAGGACCTCCAACTCCGGAGGAAATTAGTTCTACCACTAGACCAATTTGATCAGTTGAAAAATAATGGAAAAATCCTACGATAATGTTTCCGTCCCCCATCAAACCTTGAAATCTAAGTTGTATCAAAAACTTTGTAGACCCCACCTTGGATTTGAACCAAGGACCTCCGATTCCGGAGGCAAACAGTTCTACCACTTCATCCTACTGATGAATTTCCGCGTCCCCCATCAAATTTTGAAAATCTTAGTTGTAACCAATTGTAGACCCCGCCTGGAGTCTAGAGGCAAACAATTTCACTAGACCAACTCGATCGGTTGTAAAATCCTTTGAAATCCTACTGATAATAGTCGCCACTCAATTTTTGCAACACTTATAAAGCTATTTCAAAACCATAGCCGGAGCCAGAGCCTAAGCCGAAGTCGTGGACTCGACAGGACCCAAGGACATTGGCTATAAGGCAGTGGTTCAATCATCTTTTCTAGAGAGCTTGTCATCAAGTTTTAAAAATCAACCATTCAACCAATCAATCAATCAATCAAACATTTTTTTGCGCACCGCTTCCAGAGACGGGGAACTACTTTTTATGTCTTCAAATGGCGTAGTTAGATATTTCAGGCGGGAAATTGACGACGCCTTATTTAGGCGGTCAAATTTTTTATTACCAGTCCAAAACGTTTGGTATATATCAGAAGACGATACCTGGAAGGAGGTATGGAAATCGTTTAATTCTCAAGAACAATAACATTAATTTTTGAAAAAATTATTGAAAAACAGTTTTTGGCTACTGCTTCATCCATTTAATTTGAATTTAAGTATTATTTTTCTCACAATTATCTATTTCTTTAAGTGTGTTTTTCTTACTCCTTGTAACTATCGTCCAAATGTGTGCGTAGCGTCGGATCGGCGACTTGACTTCGAAAGCACAAAATACATGACATGCATGAACTACACGTAAATTACTGCTAAATTTACGTGTGTACAGAGACGAATGTGTACGGCCAAGAAGCAATTTTTCTGCACGAATGTTACATTTTAATTAAATGAATTTGGTTTGTTGGCTGAATTTGCAATTACTTGTACCAACGGGAGGTTTATTTCATCGTTTATTAGGTAAGTTTGGATTATCTTGAATCTAAATTAAATAGAAAATAGGAGGATACAGCTGTTTTTTGGAGGAAACCAATTTTACTTGTTTAAAATCAATTTATACCCGCGCTCAAATTGTGCGTAAACTAATCGTTTTGCTGGTGGGAGTAGTTTTTGGAGACATTTCCGTGCCTGTAAATAAAAGTGTGTACAACCTTTTTTCTTGGCTGAAAAGTGTCACAATTATTAGAAAGAAATAGGCCTAGGCCCTAGCCTATATATTTTTGTTTTATAGTTTATAATAGGCCTATCGAAAAATATTAAATTTAAAAATTAAATGTTTGTTATTTAATTTTTTGTTTTTCAATTTTCATGATTTTATTTATTATCATGGTCATCTATTTTTCATTATAATTATTCATTATTTTTGTTTGTCATTCCAGTTGTAAATGATAACTTTCCGTAAGGCGTAGTTGCGATAATACTCGATAACGTAACCATTTGTTTTTAATATTACGATACGAGGTACTTTCGAACGGCAACAGGAACTTGGTCCAACCTGCCAACACATGTACAATTTCGACAGCTGAGCTAGTCACTAGTTCGTTGCGATAACGTAACCCTCCTCCCGACGGCCGCCAGGCCGGAGGGTTACGAAGCTCCCGCAGTGTCATGTGTGCAGGGCGAAATGGTTAAAAACACACAATTTCGACAGCTAGTCAGGAGGTTTGCTCCATTTTCATTATTTTTGAAAATCATGACACCAATTTTAGGAACACGAACTTGATCCTCAATGTCTAATGAATCCTACCATATCACTCAAAACACCATCGAGGAAATAAATTGAAGAAAATTACCAAAACATACCAGATCCCCGAGCGAATGTCCCAGGTTGAAAATTTGAATCTGAGGGGGGCGGAGCTTCGGCTGTTTGTGCACGTCATGGACTCAGCGCTGCGTGTGGTGCATTCTGTATCCCTGCAACCATGGAGCAATAAACTAGACTGTGTGCAGCCGTAGTCTTGTACACGCGGTGAGATGCGGAAATCAGAGAAACAGAGCGCCCACTAACATTTGATTATTACAAGCGTGTACACTTTTTGCCGTGTGCATAGATCGGAACATTGGTCGCGTGTGTGACCGCGTAACACCAATGGTCTTGGAACCAAGACTACAGCTGCACAGTTTCCGGGATACACAATGCACCACACGCAGCGCTGAGTTGTTGACCCCGGTGACGTGCACACACAGCCGAAGCTCCGCCCCCTCAGATTCGAATTTTCAACCTGGGACATTTTTTACTCTTTCGCTCGGGAATCTGGTAAGTTTTTGTCCTTTTTCTTCAAATTATTTCCTCAATGGTGTTTTGAGTGATATAGTAGGATTCATTAGACATTGAGGATCAAGTTCGTGTTCCTAGAATTTGTGTTATGATTTTCAAAAGTGGTAAAAATGGAGCAAATCTGCTGACTAGCTGTCGAAATTGTACGTTTTTAACCATTTCGCCCTGCACACATGACATTGCGGGAGCTTCGTAACCCTCCGGCCTGTGCGGCCGTCGGGAGGAGGGTTACGTTATCGCAACTAAGCTATCACAAGGTTTGCCCCATTTTTACCGCTTTCAAAAGCAATGACACAAATTCTAAGGGCACAAGCTTGATCCTCAGTTACAATGTCTAAATTAAAATGCATCCTTTCATTACACTCAATTCAAAACACCATTGAGGAAATGTTTTTAAGAAAAAGGACAAAAACTTGACCAACAATGGGGTAAAAATTGGGCAAATCTGGTGACTATCTGTCCAAATTGTACGTGTTGGATTGCGATAACGTAACCCTCCTGTTGACGCCAGAGCCGGAGGGTTACGAAGCATGCGCAACCTGTGCAGGCGAAATGGTCAAACAGGTACAATTTTGACAGCTAGTCCACAGATTTGCTAAATTTTTACCACTTTCGAAAATCATGACACAAAATCTATGAACACGACCTTAATCCTCAATGTCTAATGAATAACACTCAAAAGCACAGTTTGAGAAAATATTTTGAAAAAAATGACAAAAACTTACCAGATCCCGGAGCGAAACAGCCACAAATTTCCCAGGTTCTATTTAGAACCTGTCACATCGCCATTTTGTGACTTCCTGATATGTTCAACGCTTTATTTTTTGGTCGCCAAGCGCTGAACTGTAGGTATCAGCCAATTGAATTGACGACCTGCCGAGCCGCGGCCAAGTATGACTTAACCAATTGTCTGGATTTATAACAATATTTTAATTATTTTTTATTAACCAACAGGACTGGTGTACAAGCAGTAGGTACCTCACCCGTGCACTATGTTTTATGCACATTTTGTGCTAAGCAAGAAAGGCCCATTAGCCAGGATATGGCTGGCTGCTCATTGGGACAAGAAGTTAACCAAGGCTCATGTATTTGAGACCAACGTGCCGTCATGTGTGGACAGTATTATTCACCCAAAGGTACTAAATTTATCAATTTACCGATGAATTGTTGATCTAGAATTTCTTTTATCTGTGCTGTGTTTGTTTGAATCCTTTTTCCAGGCTTAACAGGCACTGGACACTATTTGTAACTGCTCAAAATAATTGTTAACATACAACCTTACTTGGCAGTGAGCAGCGGAGAGCTGTTGATAGTATATTGTGAGAAATGGCTCCCTCTATGTCACCTGTATATGATTACACTGCCTGACCCAGTTAAAAGCAATTTTTTTTGTGCCTACATCCCTCAGTCCTTTTGAATCCGTCCTTTTGCCAAATGGGTATTTTTAACCCTTGGCCCAATTTCATAAAGCGATTTGCAAGCAGAATTTTCTGCTTCTTAGGTCAATGAAACTGAACCCTGCTGATAATACTTTGTTGCATTATGTATAAAGGTGAAAATGGCTTTAAGAACATCCGGTCATCTGCTGCTCGGTGTGGTACGTATCCACAGCCGTAAAGCCAAGTATCTACTAGCAGACTGTAATGAAGCCTTCGTTAAAATCAAGATGGCCTTCAGGCCTGGAGTGGTCGATCTGCCAGAGGAGAACCGTGAGGCTGCGTTTACTGCTATCACATTGCCAGAGGTCTTCCACGACTTTGACACATCGGTGCCTGACCTCAAGTAAGATTAAATACTTCCTTCTAAAAACTGGAGTATCAAATTATTATTTACATGGCGTCACCACAAGTCTCTCTTGCAAGGTTTTAGCCAGGATTTGGTAAAAGAATGTTCAAATTTGTAGGAAATTTAAAAACTTGTTCACTTAAAAACTTCTTGTTTTAAATGACATACATACAACAGGGTGTACGTATTTTTAAAAGGGTGTCCAAAGGGTACTGTTATAGACCCCTTACATTAGGTTCAAAGCTGCTTGCAAGTTGCATTTAGTCACGCACATGTTTGTTCGCACTAAGAGCAGCTCTATCGTCATTTGATCTGACTCATTGCGTCGCAGTGAGGGCCGCTGTTTAGAGACCGTGACATCATATGCAAGGGGGTCTACACATTTGTCATGTAAAGACCATTATTAACCCTTACCCAATGATTATCTTTGACAGTGATGCGGAGGTGCAGAAGCAATTCACATTGAATCAGAGCCGAGTGGAAGAGATAACAATGAAGGAAGATCTCGGATCTATTACGCTAGCACAGGATGATGGCTTTGGTAAGTACACCAGCCCCAATTCCATAATGCCTGCTAATAACAAACACCTGCTAAGCTAAAGGGAAATCTTGCTTAGCAAAAACAGGTAACCAGCCAACATTCTGTAAAGTTTCAGTGGTTGCGACTGGTGTCCCACTAATTTTTTGGTTGTCAAATGACTTTGTCAAGCAGTACATGTAAGTTCTGCTAAACAGCTTTATGAAATTGGGCCCAGGTCTTTCGTTAATTTTAAAGATGTGTATTATTTTGTTATGTCTTCCTTTTGATGAATCCAAGCTAGTCATCAGTTTATTTTACATGCCAACATTCATTTTGAGAGTACATGTAAGTTTATCATTAATGTTGTTTTCAAGAGACATTGCTTTGCTCTGATATCAAATATTAAAAAGGAAACTACAAAGCTCTGGAATGCAATAAATATTTTTATATAACACCCAAGCAGATCCTTGCCATTTGATTGGAGGATTGTCCGTCACGTGTTAGCAAATAAAAGTACTATTGCACACTACGTCACTCAGCAAAAAACATCACTGCCTGTGCGTGTCT
Source organism: Asterias rubens (assembly GCF_902459465.1). Lineage (NCBI taxonomy): Eukaryota > Metazoa > Echinodermata > Asteroidea > Forcipulatida > Asteriidae > Asterias > Asterias rubens. Next base: position 11,486 of record NW_022985698.1, read on the forward strand.
TTGGTTACGCAGCAGTGGTACTACAAGGCATATACTAGCATTTGCCAACTGCCTGTCTCAAATTAACTGTACAGAACGCACATTGTCAAACAGGCCGACCCAAAAGAAACGGGTGTAATTTCATAGTTAGAAATTGTAGGCCTACGCTTTGTTTATTTTTAAAGTTGTATGCTCAAATCAAAATGGCAAAGATATACTTGGATGTTATATAAAACAAATAATGAATGTTTTTCATTCGTGCAATAGTGCAAATCTGTTCATTCGTTGAAAGATGAAACGTTCCATTCAACTCAGCTCAGCCTTGTTGAATAGAACATTCCATCTTTCAACTCATGAACATATTCGCACCATTGCACTCATAAACACTCATTATTTGTATAATATTGCATAAATTAAATTAAAGAAACTGCGTTTCTGTCATCACTCACATCCCACAAATTTCATGTTTTTTTATCACAACAATAAATATTTTTAATCTTTAATCTCAGTGAAAAAAAGTGTATGCTCAATGAGTTTACTTTATGACTAAACAGGTGATCTTGGTTTTGATGAGCGTGAGATAATGCGAGATGCTCAGCAGCAAGAGGAGTCTATGTACAAAGCATCTAGGGATGAATCCCATCTCCTTAGTGATGTAGAGAAAAGGAAAGACACATCGCTGGATACATCATTAGAGAAACCTATGGACTTGGGTCTGGATGAACCAATGAAAGATGATGGGTTTGGTGGTGATATGGTCATGGGAGAAGGACTGTTAGGTGAGTCTTCTTATTCTGTTTTGTTTTTTCTCTTCAGAACCTGGAAATGTACAGAGTGATTAGCATGCCTCAAAATTACTCATGGCACCCACAGCAATATACCTTTGTGACGGTGAGGTCATCTTGATTTTACTCCATTCCAACTCATTGTAACCAAACTGAGGCTAGATGAAATAATAGTCTGGTGCCATGCGCAATGAATGTTAGCATTCATTTACTGTTATTGGAAACAGGGAGCATGACCAAGATGGAGGCGGCATCATATAATTCTATTGCAACGGTGCCCTGTGCTTTTGCATTGGTTCCCTAAGATGCAAAGTTTGACACTTTCCTCATAGAAGTTCCCCTTATAGGAGGAAAGTTGCTGTTCTCTTCAAGAAGGAAGTTCAAGGCCTGTTTTTGACATACAATGAAACTAGTATTTAGTTTCTCTCAAGATTCATCACAAGGTCAATGTGTTCTACTTTTGATGTGTTCTTTAAAAAATAATTTTTCCAAAGATGGTTGAGATAAGCCTGTTTGTTCACTTGAATGAAACATTAATTTAAAGAAAGCTTTTCAGAGTTATGTTTTAACTGTTACAATGTTGTCAATATTTTGCAGCAGCATTGTATCTTGGCTCCTACTGGTGACCCTTTTAAAACGACAGCTTGTCCATGTCTTTGTGTACAAAACCTTGTCAGCATCCCAGTTTGTGGTACTTGCGTGCCTGGGATCAGTCTATAGACATTTATCATGGTGCAGCCATCGTGAATTTCTCCCATTGATATCAATGTTTCCAAACCGCGGCTGGAAGAACAAACTAGTCTGGTTCCTAATTGCAAGATGATTATTTGCATGCATTAATGTTATTCGATACGAGGAACATGACTAAGGTGGAGGCAGCATGATAAAGGTATATAGGTAAGCGCTTGTACTCAATAAAATATTCCTACTTTTTTTCAAGGACTAGTTATCATGCCTGGGTAGAGGTAATCTAGTTGTGCCACTTGTTGAGACTGTTGAGTGTGAATGATAAACTGATGTTGTTTGATGTTTAGGTGGTGGGTTCATGGAGACTGGAGGAGGTTTATTCGATGAGCATCCGGAGCTACAAGCTGCTGAGGTTTCCATGGGAACAGATAGTGATGCAAGAGATAAACAAACACCAGTGCAGCTTCATCCTGATAAAGGTGAGATTGAAAATCACTTAACGTTTGATCAGTTGAATCAAATCAAATCATCAGTAGGATCCCGAGATAGATCAAACCTGAGACAAGATCGATCCCCTTATTCATTGGAACTATCCTACCAACATTATGCAATTTCACAGATAACTAAACTAGAGGAGGACATTGGAAGGGGTCTCAAGCTGAAAACACTAGGAACTGGGCCCAATTTCATGTAGCATGTAGGCATACAAATTTGTTTAGAACCACAGTAAAATCTTGCTTATCAGAAACTGGCTCCCAGCCAAAAACCCATAGAGTTTACATTGTTGCAACTGGTGCCCAGCTCTTTTTTTGCATAGAAATTAGCTCAGCGTTTTTTCTTTAGCTTAACAGCTTAATGAAATTGGGCCTTGCTAGCAACAGTACCTACATGAATAACGCAACAAACTTGCATCACTGCTGTGTGAACCAACGCAATGCACCGCACTCCAAATGCGCAATGCAGCAATGTGTTTTGCTTTTTTAGAATCTAGCACATTTAACTGTGGCCGATCCACTCTACGCGTATTCTTAAGTATGCTAACGCGCAAATGAGGCATAAAGTCAAAGAGCAACTGGTCCCCTCTCATTCTTATTTGATCTTGTGATATGTCTAACTGTATGCAGTTTCCGGTGACCGTGTAAAAAAAACATGATTCATTTGAAAAGGAATCATGCCAAAATACCTCGATTTTTAAACACGCGTACTAAGCGTCCTACAAACAAGCACCAAACAAACGCTCAAACGTTTTCAACAAGCGTGCACACAAAGAAGTTGCCCTTGGGAGCCAATCAGTGTTGTTCTAAATACATCACTACCAGGTGTTTGTGACGACAGGCCTGAGTTTTACCTTTGACAGGGCAAGGCCATTTTCATTTTGCAATGGGCAGTTCCATTTGAAAATCTTAAAGTCAATGGGAAACTTTTTAAGGGGCACCAAAGCCAAGCCCGGGGGCATCAGAGGCCATGGTCTCTGTGCCTGCGTGTAATTCCAGGCCTATGACGAGAGGTATGGATACGGCATGTAGCAAGGGCTGAGCATCTAGTTGCCAGTTGTGATAGGGAAATGCATTTAGTATTGGATTCTGAAACTATTGCTATTAATTGTACATGTATTCATACTCATTGATGGAATTTCTATTGGTGTGCTTTTGTGTGTGTTTAGTTACAGAGCAAGAACCACAGCCAGCTGAGATGACAGAGCATCAAGCACCAGCTGATCAAACAACACTTGTACCTAATGAAGAAGAAGCTTTTGCATTGGAACCTATTGATATTACTGGTAAGTCTTGTTGCTAGATAGGTGCTATATAGGATTCAAACTGCCTCTAGCTACTGAGCAATCTCGGTGGTCTAGTTGATAAGACACTGCTCTAGAATCGCAGAGGTCGTTGGTTCGAATCCGCCGAGCAGTCAGGCTGGTCTAGTTGGTAAGACACTGCTCTAGATTTGTAAAGGTCGTGGGTTCGAATCCCACCCAATTAATTTGCCTGTGACTTTTTTTCGCGGAACTCGGGCAAGTACCGAGTGCTAACACACATCTGTCTTTATGGGTGAAACCAAAATGATTATTCTTTATCCCGTTGCAAATTTATAATCTATTGAAATATCTCCGTTGTATGTTAACATATCCTTTGTTTTGGTAATTGTGTTTACAGCTGGTGTCAAAGAAACGAGGCAACGGCGCAAACGTAAGCTCGTCGTTGATGAAATCAAAGAGCTTGCAGGCGATCTTATCAAATCCCAATTGAAAGACACATCGGACATTGTATCGACCCTTGACCTTGCTCCGCCTACCAAGAAGTTGATGTTATGGAAAGAGACCGGTGGGGCAGAGAAGTTGTTTGGTCTACCTGGCAGGCATTCTAATGCGGATCACATTATCAAGGTGAGATTCGCACTCCTATGTTGTTTATTAGCTGTTTGATTGCGCATTTGTTTTATTTTTACACACACGTTTTTGATTAGTCCATTTTAGTCCATTTCAGCCCTGCTACCTTTGGCAGAGCACAAGGTTTGCCCTTAACTTTTGTAGCGACCTTTTGTAGCTTAAGCATGAAAATAGCTTACTCATTTTACACATGTTACTGCCCAAAATTTCATGCCATATACATTGCTTGTGACTGGAATTTAGCTGTTGTTTACTTAGCATATTAATTGAGTGGAGTCTTGGCCGGTAATCTTATTTTACTAAGCAAGGATTTTGTTTGCTTAAGCACAATTTTGTGCTTAAGCAGCTCCATGAAATTTGGCCCAGGAGCATGGGGCCTACTTTTCCATCACATCACTAAAGTATCAACCCAGCGGCCGATTTCACAAAACTCTAGGAGTAGGACGGGTAACCCGTCCTAACTTAGGATGGGTTCAATTCGTCCTACGTATTTGGATACGGAACTGAACCCGTCCTACATGTCCTAAGTCCTAAGATTAATCCTAAGTTAGGAAGAGTTTGGTGAAATCGACGGCTGGATGTTTATATATGGGATTAGAGGGATTGCATAGTGAAGTAACAAGATATATTTGGTATGTCGATCTGCTGAAAAAGGACACTGGATTTGTGACAGCTGGGGAAGTGTCCACATGCATGGGGGACAGGAAGACCTGGAGAAACCTCAGCCGTAATATCATTGACCGAGGACACTACTCGAAATAGAAGAACGTAACACCATGTGTATATCTACTTGCTGGGTAGATCATGTTCTTATGAGAACTTGTCTTGCTTTTAATCTTCAAATACGCTTGAATCCTTGATTCTGATTGATCGATCCAAGAGTTTGATATAAACCTATATTGCAGGGCCCTGCGTCCTGTGTGTTTTGACTGCTCTCCAAGTTTGCTTGAAGATAAATTTTTTATCACACGCGCACTCGTGGAATACGGAAAACTATAGCGCGTCTGCATCCCACATCCAACTCGGCATACGACCTTGTTGGATATTGTACGCAGAAGTATAGTGTTCCGTATGCCACTCGCGCTCAAGTTGTAATTGATAATATTCACTTCTTGTTATAACTTCACTACCGAGTTCTAAATAAAAACATAATCTACCCAGCACGTAGATTTATGCATGATGTTACAGCAAACTTAATATAATATATGGATGTATATTTTGAGAAACATACATGTTTAAACATAACCAACTTTTAAATTTAATATAATTGTTGTTGTACATTTCAGATCTTCACCAAGAACCTGACGCCTGACATCCCTAAGGATCTACGTACTCACCAAGAAGATTTCTTAGACTTGGAAGAACCAGAGAGAATGAGAGATGACCCTCTTTCACAAAGTAAGGAATTTAATAAATAAAATAATTCCTTTATTGATTTCTGAAATTCAAGTTCGTGGCAGAGCGGATAAAAGCGCTGAACTCAAGCTCTGGTGTTTCTGTTCAGCGGAGTGTGGGTTCGACTCCCGGTTGTGATACTTGTGTCCTTTAGCAAGGCACTTAACCTCAATTGATTCGTAAAAAGTTGTGAAAGTAGTGCATTCTGCTCTAGCAGCCAGGCTCCCAGTGGATGATACCCATGCCTACATCCTTTCGGACTTAGAAGGGGGATAAACCTTTTTTAGCCCTAGGAGTAGGTGGAAACGTGCCCTGGTGACAGTTTAGTGTAGCCCTCACCTTGAAGTGGCCGACCGTGGCCTTGTGATGTTACACCCATTTCAGACAGGCTGGCCAGAGTCGCGCCTAATCAAACAGATTAGGAGCCACTATAGGTCAGACAGGCCAACTTAACATAACATTTACATTTGCTCCACTCATGACAAGATCGACGTCTACAAAAGTCGATCGACGTCTACAAAAGTCGATCTTACGACTGCTAGCGCGTCCAGCGGCTCCTAACTGTTTCAGACGCCAAACTTTTCATGTACTTAGAATTTGGTTCGGCTTGACTCTGGAGCGTCTGTCTAAAACGGGTGTTAGGCGATCTCTCTCTCTCGCAAAAACAAAAGGAATCATACATTTATCATTTCCTGTTTTCTAACTCCAAGGTGTTGCAGTACCAGAGCAAGATTCCACCCTAGTAGAGGACCAACAAGCACGAGCCCAACGTGAGGCCAGTACATCTAAGCTTCCTGATCTATCATTGATGTCAGTCAGAAGAGCCTCTGTTTCCAGCGGTGAGGATGATTACGATGCTGGGGATGATCTCTTCGGTCCGGAGTACGATGATGATTATGATATTCCATCAGTCATGCCTCAGTCTGTCGGACCTCAACAATCCCAAGAAGAAGAGGAAGAAGAAGAAGAGGTAAGGGTCTTAATTCGGAGGTTGAAGACTCAAGTCCCGCTCTTGTTGTTATTGTGTGTTTTACCCAAAGTTAATATGAGGGGAATTGACCCAAAACAGGTAAAATGTTGCCACTGAAAAGAACAGACAGATGACATTTTCAGCTGTTTGCAAATTGTGCACAGCCTCTTTAAAGGCAAAGTATACAGTTGGTTTTTGAATCGTTTGACTGCTTTAATCCTATTTAAAGTAGATGTATACAATAAAATAGATGTACATGTATACACATTCAAAGTGAAAATTTCACTTCAAAAGGTGGTCACCGAAAATCGGGAGCGGTTATGTCCGCACAGGGACAAAAACCGCTACTAGGAATACACGATCTGAGATTCCAGTAATGCTTCTCAGATTCAAATTTTGGGGGTTTAAAAACTGATCACTTTATCCATAACCACATTACTTCAAAGTGGAAGGTTTCTCAAAATGCTTCATACAATCAAACACTGATGTGGGCTTCTAACCAAAAGATTTTATTGCCATTCATTTTGAGAGTAATATACATTCCCCTTGAGAAAAGCAAAGATATTAAACAGAAAAAGAACATAAGTGTCAAACATATTTTCCCCAATTTTTTTTCTGGTGGTTTATTATTTGGGGTTTCTAGATTAAGCCACTGTGCTTTTGTTTCATGAATGCGACAATACTATAAAAGTGTCTGTTTTGTGTTGTCTCAGATCGAGGAGCGTGAGGGTGAGAACACTGAAGAGAGAGAAGAGAGGATCTTAAACAAGCGTGCTCATCAAATGCTGACAACACTCCGTAGCCGCTTCATGAAAGAAGACACGTTAACCTTCTTCGAGCTTACCAGGAAGCAGAATCGCAAACAAGTCGCCGCTAAGTTCTATACTCTACTCGTTCTCAAGAAACAACAAGCTATTGAGGTTCAACAGCAAAGCACGTTTGCGGATATTAGCATCATCCCCGGACCGGCGTTTAACACGATCTACTAATTTGAATGAAGTAAACATCAAACAAATACATACGAGCCTGTCCAAGATTGTACTAATTGGACCGTGGCCCAATTTCATAAAGCTGTTCAGCAGAAGACAAATTTCTTGATAAGCAAAAATTGAGTTGGGCACCAGCCTTAACAATGCAAACCTAATGTAATTCGGGCTGGTAACCTGTTTCTTCTTAGCAATACTGTGCTGTGCTTAGTAAATTTTAGTGCTTACAGATTGTATGAAATTGGGGGCTATTCTTGTATTAAGGCTGATTAGCATAAAATGAAAGCTGCTGTGTTAAACCAGCTGTGGGGATCTTACTGTTTTGGCTCGTTAATAACTTAACAATGTTTTTCTGCCTACCAGCTTTTATGAAATCGGGCTGGCGCCATTTGTTACCTACGTCTGCTCCAATTTGGGTCCAATTTGCAATTATAGGAAATGTGCAGGACTTCCAAGCAACTACACAGGGTTGGCACTGCTTCCACCAATGGCTACGATTATTTGTTAAATGACAGCCATTCCAAAAAGGTGTTTTCTTTCAGAATCCTTTGGTATTTTGTTGAGAAGAAAATTTTTCTTAGAAAGAAATAGAACGCGTTGCTGAATTTCAACAATTTTCTGAACTGAGAAAAGAGGCGGACCTACTTCCCCCTTTAATTGTTCTCCAGACTATGAAAAATATCGGCCAGGAAGACATGATCTCCATTATTTATTGAATACTTTTATACTATTGTAGTTTTTAATTTAAACCATGATTTCAGTTTTGTACATCATCGTGATCAAAGTTCTTTTGAAGAACTGTTATGCGACTGATAATGAAAAATTGTTCCTTTTTTTTTCTTACTGCTTTTTAAAATTTCATTTTTCGATAGTTGTGAACTAAACTGGGTGCAGATTCGACCGCAGTGTTATGTGATAGAAGTTTTGTCATTTTACTACAGTTTTAGCATTGGGTTATAATGTTTTCAATCTCCTACATTAGCTTGCCTTTTAAAGAACTTTTACTCGTGATGTTTTGGTTATTTGTTCAACTTGAGTACAGTATGTTACTGGTGTTACGTACGGAAATTTCAAATAATTTGTCTTAAACTAAAAAGGGAATATTTTTGTAGTGATCGAAATTATTAATTGAGGAAAAAACAAGTCAGATTGTTAGTTTTTATTCCACTACATAATAAGTACATAGATGAGACTCCTGCCATTAGTGTATAACTGTAGCTTGGATACTTATATGTAATGTTAAACGAACACGTTGCCTTGGATCGGTCGAGTTGGTCTTTCAAAAGCGTTTGTAACCGCTTGTAAGAGCTTGTTATAAAATGCACATGGGTAGAAAGATGTTTTAAAATTAGAATAACGGTCGGCCATTTATGGGAGTCAAACTTTTGACACCCTATAAATGGCTGACCGTGTTAGTTTGCAAAGTAAAAGGAAAACCACGCAATTTCAAGGCAAATCTGTGTGGATCATTGTATTCTTCTTTTAAAACATCTTTCTAACCATATGCATTTCATAATAAACGGTTACAAACGCTTTTTATAGACCAACTCGGCCGATCCAAGGCAACATGTTCCTTTAGAAAGAGGGATGGTTGTCAATTTCAGTCCATACTTTGGTTCAACATGTCCAGCCGGAACATTGCTAGTGCTCAATATGTCATTGATCATAACTGCGGCCATTTCATGGCTCTGCTTACCACCAACTTCTGCGCTTACGATCACCATTCTCCATTTACTGTGTAGGCGCTGAATTTCTGTGCTAGCTGTGTAAGAGAATGCCTGGTAACGTGGAGTATGCACAAGCGAAAATTCCCTACTAACAAATGAAATACGCTTGATGTAAGCGCGACATTCTCTGCTTCCGTAAGCGCTGATTCTTTGCTTACGGTAAGTAGAGCCATGAAATTGGGCCCTGATTTCATGTCAGGGACAATCATTCAAAGACCAATGATATCTGTTGTAAGCAAAACGGAAGTAGGTTTAGGAACTAGACTTGTATTGCTTTTCATTGTATTAAATGTTACTATTTGTACATAATGTATTTAAACGAATTAGTAGATAGTAAGTCGCTGGGAATATTCTAAACGGCAGTAGACATTTTTAAGTTTTCTTAAATCACATAGGTTTGTAGCAGGTGGATCAATATATTTTCATTAGATCCTCCCAAAACGTGTAAATATTTTAATTTGTGTTTTAGACATTTTTAAATATTGCTGGATATATAAACATTGCCGCAACGAGCATCTGCAACCCTTAATAGTGGACAAGTGAATCCTAAATCCCCAAGTGATGTTTATTTCTTTTCATTACATGTAGCTTACATGTATGGTCATGTCAGAATGGTCGTGTCAGAACTTGCAGCTAAAGCTATGGCTACCACTGGCTAAGGGTGTTGCTAAGGAGTAACTTTTCTTAAACGCATGATGATGCAGAAATCTAGCCGTAGCTCTAGCAACTTATTCAGACAAAGCCTTAATCCTGGTTTATACTTCCTGCGAATGTATCAATGACATCAACAAATTCAACTCCTGCGAAACATTCGCTGTGAAAACAGCCCTGTGATGACAACATTCACTTTTCATTCGCAACCAGGCTTCATCATTTTTTGTTGAAGAGCATAGAACTGCTGTATTTATTTGGGTAATTTTGATAACTTTTGCAACATAGAAATTCTGGACCTCAAACACTACACATGTTTATAGACTGAACTGACAAAATTCATGCATGGATTTTACCAAACCACATGCTAACCTCCCCTGTACATATCAGACAATGAACCTTTCCAAAGCTTTAGCAACAATGGTACAAACTTATTTTTTATGAATCACTTTTTACAATGCAGTTGCATAAGCAATCTAAACAAGTATTAAAATAACTCTAGACTTCATAATAAAAGCATCTAGATCTAAAGTCAAATGTAAGAAAATGAACTGCTGCCATATTTATTTGTTGAGCATGTAAAGTATATTTCATCGATATCTCCACCAACTTTGTAATCCCAAGGAACAAGTTTTTAAAAAGCCGTCTTTTACATTTGTAAATATCAAACCAAATGGTCTTGAAATTTATTCAAAACTTTTATCAATATATCTTGAACACTCAACCAGTTTTAAGTCAAACTGCATTCAAAAGAAATTTCAGTGTTCTCTGCATTCAGATATGTTGTGTACTTATCTGTGGAAACAATAACACTATTTTTATTCCTCTAGTACTTAGGATATTTCATGTATTCCTAAAAGCGTCTTGAAAGCTCCAATTTCGGAGTACCATGTACATGTACAATCTTTTGCTGGCTGCTTTATTGTTGCTTAGCAGAAGTGTTGTCTGCTTAAGCAGGTATGAATTGGGCTTAGGTGGAATACCATTATTTTAACATGAATTTGAAACTCAAGTATTGGATATTTTTATCAGCAATGACTTTCAACTCCGATAGTGAGTCAAACTATATAACAGTTGGGTCATAAATGAAAGGATGTTACATTTTGATATATTGCAAGAAAAAGCCTGACGTTTCGACCCTCTAGGCCTATAACTATTTTGTGCATTTATACCATATATGTCCTTTTTGTTGGTAAGCAGTTTGCAACAGCTAATTCTATTTTCTCATTTTGAAAAGTTGTTTGTAGTTGTCACCATTGTTTTGTTTTTTGTTGTGCTATATTATGTCAAAATAGACAGGCTTGCATTGAGCCATTCTTACTTTGTCCATTTAAGACGGGCTCCAAAGTCGAATCCAGTTTCACAATGCACTCATTTTCAATAGATGGAGTCACTTTGAAAGTGGGATTGTAATTAACAAGTCTACAACTGCATGAATTCCCCTTTCAGTGAAATGTTGTCAACATCCAAAGATAATGCATAATTTTTTGTGTGGGAAAGTTTTAGTTCAATCCTGAATTAGGATGATATTCGATCAAAAAGACATTTATTTAATGTATGGACGAATTTGTTGATATCCAATTTCCTTATGTTTTAAGTTACGCTCTGAAAGAGAATAACACCTGTTTCAGACAGCTTTCCAGAGTCGTGCCGAACAAAATTCTGAATCAAGTACACGACAAGTCTGATGTTTGAAACAGTTAGGAGCGACTGATTGCGCTAGAAGTCAAAAGATCGACTGTTGCAGTCATTCGGAATGACTGTGGAGTGTCTTGGTTTCAGATGTCGATCTTTTCATAAGCCAAGCCAATGTAAATGTTATGTTAAGTTCGCCTGTCTGAAACCAAAATTTATTTGGGTGGACCTAGAGTCACTCCTAATCTATTTCATGTATTTGGTTCGGCTCTGGCATGCTCGTTTGAAACTTGTCATTATTTCTCCAACTTTCTTAAGGACTCTGTATCTATGTGAATTGAGTTTGTCACAAAACTGAGTTTGACCATGGAGCCCCTCTCTAAAAAGAATTGTATTTCTTAAACGTTTGTTTGTAAAGTTTTCTTTGATTGTCTTGAATTAATGCCAACTCAGAAGACTGCTGTACATTATTTTAAGATAAGTTGTTTTTTATACAGTTCCCATGATTTATCAAAGCTGATTAGTAAAGATTAAATAAGAATAAATTTTCTGTGTAATAAAAATGTTTTTATGTGATTTACTTTTATTAACCAATATTCACCGTTTTCATGACCCTGAATTTACCCTGAATTTACATTATATACTGTGCTTAGCTTAAAACGTCGAACCTGCAATACTTAAGACCTCATATGATTTTTTAAATGTGCAACCCTTTTAATTGACTAAAGCCTGGTTCATACTTTATTTGCAACAGTTGAGCTTTTTAACTCCTTCGAAACATTCGCTGTGAAAACGGCCCTGTGATGTAAAAATTTGCATCGCATTCACAGGAAATATGAATCTTTTTTTTATATTTTAATATTGGCTCATAATAGTTAGTAGTTAGTCAAAGATGTCTCATTGTGAAACCTCTTGAAGGACACTATTGGTAATTGTCAAAGACCAGTATTCTCACTTGGATCTCAACATATGCATAAAATAACAAATCTGTGAAAGTTCTGACTCCATTGGTCGTCGAAGTTGCGAAAGAATATTATGGAAGAAAAAACGCCCTTGTCGCACAAGTTGTGTGCTTTCGGATGCCCTGAATTTGAGACCTTATCTGAGGTCTCGAATTCATATAATTCAGAGAGAAATTACTTCTTTCTCAAAAACTGCATTACTTCAGAGGGAGCTGTTTCTCACAATGTTTTATACAATCAACAGCTCTCCATTTCCAGTACCAAGTAAGTTTTTATGCCAACATTTAAGCAAGACACTTAACCATTTTTGCCATTTCTTTCAGATGGGACGTAAAGCCATTGGTCCTGTGTGTTGTGTAATGCTCGTACAAGAACCTGTTGCACTTATCGTTAAGAGAAGGGGTTCACCCCGGTGTTCCTGGTTTGATTGGCAGCATGTTGAGTCACAGCACCTTGTAAACCATTACAAGGTGCGATGTAAAGGAATAGACCAATCCATTAAGCTCCGCTCCATTGTGTATTGACCAATCACAACCCATTTCGCAGCCAAAAGTCAGACAAAATAAAGTCCGACATGCGTGCGCGTATGCTTGGCGCGTGCGACAGAGTTACGAGAATGGCATTGGAGAGGCTCTTGTGTTCTTGCTCACATATGCGCCTTGGGCAGAGCCTAATGGATCGGTCTATTGATCTCATACTTCAAGCTTCACAATACCTTACAGGGGTTAAACTGAATGTGGAAGCGCCTTGAGCGTCACAGAGTTGCAGATCATATGTGAGTGCTACAGAAGCCACTATGATTAGTATTTATTATTAATGGAAGTATCCTTGCAATATGAAATTGTCCCTTCTTGATGATAAATTACCAGGCAAACATTGTTAATGTCTACACAGTGTTGATGATAATGCCAAGGAGAGCTCATGTTTCTGAAATGACGATTCAATTTGTCTCATTTCTGATGCAGTACGCTTTCCATCATCTGAAACAAAAAATATTTTTAAAACATTTCAATGCGTGATGAAGCTTTATAGAATTTTTTTAAAAACAAAGTAATGGATGTTAGATTTGCACCGGGATAAAGAATATTATTTTGTTTTGCCCTTACACCGGTGTGTGTAAGCACTGTGTATTCAGTACTTTCAGTTCTGTGAATTCCTTTTTTTACAATGTGGTGTTCACACTTAGTAAGACACTGCTCAAGAATTTGCAAAGGTCATCAGTTCAAATCCCACCCAAGTAATATAACTGTGTTTTTTGTTCACAGAGCTCGGGAAAGTACTGAGTATACAGTGCTAACACACATCGGTGTAAAGGGTTATCCCAAAAATATGCTTTATCTTGTTTATTAAATCCATGCTTTGCAAATTGTTGTTCTAAACTGCTTAATGCCTTTCTCACAAGCAATAATTTAAATATCGTAAGTAGTGAACAGTTCAAGATTTGGTTCTGACTTACCATCTTTCAGTTGAACTCTTGTTGGTAATGCAGTTTTAAGGTCATCGTAGAATATTTCTATGTACACAGAGCTTGTGCGTTTGTTGCTAGGTAACAATGTCAACTGAACGCAGTTAAATGATTGGTTGTGGGTCATGTCCTCGTGGATGCATTTTTTATGGTCTCGCTGAAATCAAGAAAGGAAAAAAAGAGAATTTCATTTTAACATCAAGTTCTTCGTATCGAAAGTTGGTAAAAAAACCTGGCTGAGCACAGACAAATATTGCTTAAAACAGAAACAGGTTACCAGCCAAAACTATGTTAAGATTACATTGTTGTGACTGGTTCCCCACTAAATTTTTGCTTAGCAAAGAAACTGTCAAGCAGTATTTTCTGCTCAATAGCTTTCTGAAATCGAGCCCCAACAACAAATAATGTTTACCTTTAGTTTATTGACTTGTTGTCTTCTAGAAACAAAGGCATTCAGCATGTCTCCAATCTCGTCAACAAAGTGTCTCATATCATCGTTCAACCATCGCTCCGCAATGTCCGCTACCGGCATGAAGTAAGGTAAGGTATGGCGATAGACTTGTAATTGACCTTTGAACTCTAGTTCCATGTAGTAAGGTTCGTAATATTCAGCCGAGTAGAATGTATCCCATCTCAGACGAATTCGTTTGTCACTTACGGTTGTAACTGTTACACCTGTAAAGGTACAAAAAACAATGAAATATTATTACAGGCGCCTTTTTAATAAAACAATCCCTCAGTGAACGTGAGGTTGGGTTGGCTTTATCTTTCTATACTTTCCCAGGCCTGATACTTCATGGAGGCAATGAAGGTGATTGCCACGGTGCCTCCAGGGCCCAATTTCATGGAGCTGCTAAGCACAACAATTTGTTTAGCATGACAATTTTTGCCTTGATAAAAACAGGATTACCAACCAAATTTCCATTTGAAAATTTGGTAGGAAGGAATTTTATACTAAGCAAATTGAAATGTGCCTTTGAAATGTGCCTTTGAAATGTTACCGTAGAAATTTACAATTTCCTCATGGGGGATAGGGTGCCCTTTACCAAGGGTAAATGCCTTGGTGCCCTTGCCCTTTCGAAAACGAAGCATACAGAGCCACCACTGTGCACAAAAGAGATTTTTACATGGTGTCAGTGCAAACCTTACTTATTATAATGTATGTTAGTCGGTGGGCCTTGTATTTTCTAGCTGACTGCAAGCATCGGGGAAAATTGCCAAAGCACTTCATTCCTGGCATAAAAATAAAGAATTGTAGCTCTATCAATTAATTGTAAATTAAATCATTGATAGTTACCTGACAGTCTATATGCTTGAACAAACTCCAGCGCTTTTAGTCTCTTAGCAAAAGCCACTGAGCTAGTAGCAGCAGCGTGTTGGGCTTCTGTCGTCACCTCGATAGTACCATCTTCATTACAGAGTAGTTCATTCAACACCTTAAAGCAATAATCACACAAAATGATTAAAAATAACTGTTTGACATCTGGGCAAAATTTCATGGCTCTGCTTACTGTAAGCAGAGAATCGGCTTGATCAGAAACACCAGGGGCCAATTTCATAGAGCTGCTTAAGCACAAAAATCCATGCTTAGTAAAATCAGATTATCGGCAAAGACTCCACTCAAATGTTATACTGCATGTAAGTAAACACAGTTAAATACCAGTCACAAGCAATGTATACATGGTATATATGGCATTAAATTTGGGCCAGTTACATGTAAAACAAGCAAGCTATTTTCGTGCTTTTAAAGCAAATTATTCGCTTAAACGGCTCTATGAAATTGGCCCCTGAGCTTGAGTCCAGTGTGCTTAGCGGCTCGGCCGAAACACAACCACATTGGTGGTAGAAGTTGTCCATAATATTTTTAAAAGGAAACCTGTTAGTTCTTTAAAACAAAGCTACCTGTAGAGGCTTTTCGATTGTGCAGCCAAGACTTGTATTAGGTTGAAAATATTAATAATTGTGCTTTTTATATAGCGCTCATGAGTCATACCCATCACTCAGTGACACTCAAGGCGCTTCAACATTTAGCATTTTCCTGCAAGGTATTGTGGAGCTTGAAGTATGAAACCAATTCTGTTGCAATAGCACTATGGAAGGTGCTGTGGTGCAATCTGCAGCCAATCAAACCAGGAACACCGGGGCGAACCCCTTCTCTTTTCAGAAAGTGCATAACACACAAGTCCAATCCAAAGGCCCAATCCGAAGGCCGAAGCATCATGGTTAATTGCTTGATTAAGGAAACAAGTGTCATGACCGGGACCTCGAACCCACACTCCGCTGATCAGAAACATCAGAGTCCGATGTTCTGATCCGCTCAGCAACAACACACCACATTATTATTGACGTCAACTGCAGCTGTTACCTTACCTGGCATGGGCCATGCTTGAGTTTGTATGTCAACCTATCATGCTGCTGTACTAGCTGCTGTAGCGTTTTATGTAACGCATCGAGCTGTCGTTGCTGCTTAGCTACAATCTCTCTCTCATCCAATGTATCATGGGTAATGTTTTCCAGTTGCTGCAGGCTGTGCAAAGTGCCTTTTAATAAAACACCATACATGTATCAGTGAATAAAATTAATGACATACAAGTTATGACTCAATATTGAAACAGACAATTAAGTATCAATCATCTTGTGATTGCAAGTCATGCAATCATAGTTCATTAGTTGCGATAACGTAACCCTCCTCCCGACGGCCAGCCAGCAGAGGAGAGTTATGTTATCACCCTAATGCAATCACTGATACAAACGTAAACGTAAACTCAAAGCAACTTGTGACTGAACACTACTTAGGGAACACACACAGCTAGAGCTATATTATTATTAGAATTAATTTATTATAAACGAAAAAGAAAAAAATATCTTGATCAAGGATGGATTGTGTGATCAATTTGTCAGATTGTTTCTTTTATTTGTTCAACTCAAGTTAATTCATCTCATTTTACCCAAAGATCAAAACAAATAGCGAAATACAAGTTGTAAAACAATACATAGTTTTGCAAAACTTCAGTTCATGTAAATTATAAGTTTTCGAAGTTAAAAGTTTAAAGACTAAAATTTGTAAATAAAAAGTAACAAACATTTGCTTTAAATTTGTAAATAAAAAGTAACAAACATTTGCTTAATAATAATATATTTATAAATTTAATAAAAACAAGCACTACTACATCCGTCATTCCCATACAAACTAGTTTGTTCTTACCTTTGGTAAGTCGATTCAGAGATTTCAGGTCATTCATTTCAGCCACAAATATTGCAATCTATCGAAGAATTTCTATGAGAAGTTGTTAAAAAAGTAAAACAAATAAAGTTTTATAATTGTTATTGTAAACACTATATTGAGCGCAAAATTCAAACCTGCGGGATTTCGAAACTTGCACAGGCAAGTTTGAATCTTGCACCACAAATATGCATAACCAAATGACTTGCGCGGACATATTTCAAATTTGCGCACATTTCTTTTGCGCGCAAACAATACAACCGTTAGCGTTTGCACTGGTGGAAGATTTGTAAACAAAATGGTAAAAATATCAATAATCCAGCGTTATAAACCAATATTTTTTAGCAGAACTTATAATAACGTGGTTTTAGGAGTATCATCACACCTCTATAAAACATCACTTACCTTTTTTATGGGCTATATTTTGACTTTAACACCGGAAAAAGCAGTTTTGTCAGCAGACGACATTACGAATCTATTGATCATGCGCAGTAGAAGTGAGTAAAATTGTGATAACTATGGAGGGCGCACTTTACAATGGCCGCCCTGACAGTTCGTCCGCACGTGCAATATGTTGTTGTTCGAGGAGATCTTTTACAAACATTAAAGTGGCCTACTGGAGCTGTAATTGCACAGGTAATGTTCTATAAATAATATAGACAAAGTTTTCGGAGTTTTCCAAGTTCAAAGTTAGTTTATTTAGTGACTGACAACGTGTGTTTGACTATCCTATGCACGGCAGCAGTCGAACTCGAAATACTTTTGTGTAGACTAGAGTAGACCTAGCCCCACTTGTGTGGCCAAGGCTAGCTGAGCCATAGACTAGAACTCCTAGCTCTATATATGGCTGAGCCAAGGCTAGCAGGATTCAGCTAATAGCCTTGGCCACACAAGTGGGGCTAGACTAGACCTATCTCATCATTCATGACATCAGCGGCACGCAACAAAGAGGTTTTTCAAATTAATGTTACTTCGACCCTACATCTTTACATGCTGTCTGAGCTTCAAATCGCTCTTGTTGGTCAATACAAATTTCTTCTTCACTACCCTTTTGAAAAAGGCATACTTTTATTTTAATCTTTCACACACCAAAAAGAGTCATCCACCCTTTTTTTTTAAATACAAAACCGGGGTCACCGTTATTAATGAATACCGCCCTCTCTTGACCTGTAATCGAGGTTTGGAAGGTTTGTTTTTGTGGGGTTTTTTTTTTGGGGGGGGGGGGGGAAATGAGAACATTTCAAATACAGCGAAGGCAGGCAGGCTGTCAAAGTTTTTTTTTGTGAGAGCAATGATTACCAGGTTTTAATAAAATTCTGATAAAGTAGAGACAAATAATTTTTTTTTTAAAAGACACTATTGGTAATATTGTCAAAGACCAGTCTTTTCACTTGGTGTATCTCAACATGCATAAAATAACAAACCTGTGAAAATTTGAGTTCAATTGGTGGTCGAAGTTGCGCGAAAACAATGAAAGAAAACACACCCTTGTCACTCGAAGCTGTGCGCTTTCAGATGCTTGATTTCAAGACCTCCAAATCTAATTCTGAGGTCTCAAAATAAAATTAGTTGAAAATGACTTTTCTTGAAAACTACGTTACTTCAGAAGGAGCCTTTTCTTCTCATTACTCGATACCAAAGGTTTAATGCAAATAGTTATCCTGCGTACCTCTTGTGAGTTTGGAAATTACTGGAGATGCATAAATACATTTCTACAAATTGTTAAAATTAATTATAAAAAAATCGGGCAGCGATTCTGTTATATCCCCCCCCCCCCCAAAAGAGTTATTTTGTTTTAAGGGAGGGGGTGTGGGTTCTGAAAACACTCACGCCTAGCTGGTCTCTGAACTTGGCATCTGTAAGGTCTATACGTTTTAAGTTTATTTTGAGCAATTGGGGAAAATGTTGCCATCACAATGGCATAGTCATTTTTTTTTAAATGACCAACCCAACCTAAGAGTAGGCAGATCACTCTGCGCGTAAACATTTCAGCCGACCATGCATATTCTCACACGTACAACGGTCGGCACGGTCGAATGTGAAAAGATTGGTACAGATCAAAGTCGTTTAAGGGAGAATTGGATAATTCAATAAAGAAAACAATTACATTACTAAAAAATATAGACTTCCCCTGTGTTTGTCTGCTCATTTGATCCAAATTGGTAAAGAAATATAGATTTTACAGTAGTTTTGGGTTACTTAGTTTGTCGGTCCGGCGCGCAGCGACGGCGCGTGGGAGGGGAAAAAATACCACCTCGCAGCTTAATCCCCCCTATTCTCTTCTATAATGGACGATTCCGGAGTGAGTCGGTGACGTAGGGACCCTGTGAAGCTATTTTTAGGATGGGGAAACTCTACTCTTGATGCGTACGTTCTCGAAATTTCCAAAATGGCGGCCAGTAGAAGCGGGAAACGGCGAGCAGGTAAGCCACCCGTTTTTTCCCTATATATCTCAAATATGAATACTTCTATATTAGAATATGAAAATAGACATTCTAAAGTTTGTTATGATGTGCAGATTGTTGAATTTCGTTATCCGTTGCACTCAGTAATAGCGCTCTAAAATAGGACATGTTTGTTTTGTCAATTCAGAGCCTCCGGCAGCAGTTGAGTTCAATGACCAAGCGTTCGCGTGCGAAGTTGATCATATCTCTGGCTGGACATCAGACGAAATTGACCTGTTGCTTACGGAATACAGCGTTCCAGGTAAGAAATAAACACTTTCCTCTATTTTCAAGATAATATATTTTAATAATATCGTTATAAAATTACCCTCTGTGTAGATTTGTTGTGTAAAATCAGAGAGTAAATTTCGGAAAGTTAAGAGAAATAAGTAATTCAGGGCGGGTGTACAGTGAACGTAACGTCTAAAAAAATGTCACGTGACACATTTATCAAGCGGTTGACCAATCGGATGTCGCTATTGTCTTGATCAAGGCTGTTCCATTTATTGCTGGTACTCCGTATGGTCGTGGGAATAGTTTGTCGGCTTGTTTACATTTTGCAAAGTTTTGATTCAGATTGATCATGGAGTCTAGTTTATTGCTCTATGGATTGATAAAGCTCTGTGATGGAAAGTGGCTACATATTCCTAACAAAATTAATTTAACCCTTTTGAATGTGCCTCTTTCACTCACTATTTTTAACTGTCACGAAAAGAGAAAATATGCCCCAAACAAAAAATGTAATTTATTTTTTATTATTATTATTATTTTTTTTTTTTTTTCTTTTCACCAGATCATTGGAATGGAATTCTGACCACAGCATTGTTGGAGACAATCAGATATCGTATTGAGCACTCGACCACCAAAAGCTACAAACATGATTTCCCACCAATATTTTCTGCCCTCAACCTCAACTTGCCTACCAGTACCAACTTAAATGGACTACTCCAAAAAGTACAACGACATGTAGCCAAATCAAAACGAACCCACACCACAGTAGACCTCCTCCAAAAAGTGCCTGAATTTGCAAAATTGTTGACGTTTCTCATTCTCTGTATGAGATGCACCAGTATAATGGTCTGGTTTGCAGTTGTGTGGAATTCTCAGAATGATGTATGAAACCATGTAAATAACTACAATGTACTGTAAAATAACAAACTTTCATTGTGCCAAGTTTCATGGTTGTAGGTGCTTGCGTTAACCCAGGAGAGTCTCACGCATTTTTAATAAGGTAATTTTGCGTACAAAATGAATAATAAATTAGGCTTATTTGCATAATGGCGTGTAAAACTTTGAAATATACACTTTAAAATGAATGTCTATACACAAACAAGAATTGTGCCAAGTTTCATAGCTGTAACTGCTTTAGTTATCCCAGGAGAGTCTCACGCATATTAAATTAGGTAATTTTGCGTACAAAATGAATAATTAATTAGGCTAATTTGCATAATGGCGTGTAAAACTTTGAAATATACACTTTAAAAGAAATGTCTATACACAAACAAGAATTGTGCCAAGTTTCATAGCTGTAACTACTTTAGTTACCCCAGGAGAGCCTCACGCATATTTAATTAGCTGGACTTAGTCATTTTTGGAACATTTTGGGGTTTCCCGTTATGGAATTTTGGATAATGTGCCATTTTTGGTGACCGTAAAAAAAAAAATTCAATGTAATAGAACCTCCATTTCTCTTTTGCAAGTAGGTTTGACCTGTGTACTATAAGAAAAGAAACACTAACAGGGTTTAAAATTGAGAAAAAACAATGAAAACTTAAAGGAAAAACTGAAAAGAAAGCATTTTCCACTTTTTGCCCGTAAATGGTTAAAACAGGTGCTTTAAACAATAAACAAAAATTTGCATAAAAAGAGAATCGAATGTCGGATTTCAATTTGCTTTTCAGTTCTTTGTTTCTTTTATCAAGCTAAATCATATGAGACAAACTTTGAAGGCATTGGCAGAACTTTGAAAAATAGTGTGATCTGCCTACTAAGAGCAAGGACAGAACCCATTTCTCTATGCCCCAACTAATCAGCAAAGTTATTTTTATTGCAAGAACAAAAACATATTGTTTAGCAGGGCTGTATGCTTCGTTTTTGAAAGGGCAAGGGCACCAAGGCATTTTCTTCTTGGTAAAGGACACCCTATGATGAAATTGCAAATTTGTACTGGAGCATTTCAAGGGCACCAAGGCAATGACCAGGGGACACGGAGGCAATCGCCTTCGTTGCCTCCGTGAAGTATCAGGCCTGGTTTAGAGTCAGTTTGAATCCTGTGTTTTAGCAGTGTGTACTGCAACGATGTTAAATTTGCATCAAGATATGAAATTATTCATTTTGGTTTAACCCATATATACCGATGTGTACCACTCATTACTTTCTTGAGTTTTGTGCTTAGAAAGTTTTTTTTGCTGATAGGCTTCATGAAATTGGGCTTTGCTAACATTAGTCACCACAAATAAACTTGGCAGTTAAATAATAACAATCCTTTGATATTTACTTTTGATTTCTAGGCATGTCATGCTTGTACAGCCGCCTTACATTTATTCCGTAATGATGAAAATGTGATTCAGTATACAGCAGACTTGGACAATATGCACAAAGTGGTGTTAGAGGTAAGCATTTAGCATAGAGTTATATATAAGAACTAGAGGGCGCACTAGCCGATATACGCGCCCCGGCATGCGCGCTGGCGGCCATTTTCTAAGTTGACAAAACAGCCATCTCACAGCCTGTGTGTGTGCGGCCATTTTGTAAGTTGACCAAACAGCATCGCGTGAGCGTTCAATAAAAAAAACTCAAACGTGTATTTCATATTCAACGCGAGTACAGAATGGCGCGCTTGTCATCTATCGGTCCCGTCTCGTTTGTGCAAGCAGCATAGCATTACCAGTGCGCCCTCTAGTTCTTATAATAACTCTATGGCATTTAGACTGCTATTGAATATAAGATATTGGTTCTACATGTATATTGTTCATCAGTCTTAATTAAAGGAACATTTTATTACAGAATTGGTTTTTGCTATTAATTGATGGTAAGTGTAAGCACTTTTACATAAACTGACAAACCTGTAGAAGTTCGAGACCGATCGGCCATCTGGGTCGCGAGAAAATAGTGAAAAACAGATTTCACATTTTGAATGACATCAATTAAAAAAATTGAGTGATAAACTCCAATCAGGAAATTCATTTTACTTATTTCTCAGCATGACATTTCAGACAGAAATATTCCATCATCATTAGACCGTGAAGATCTGTGACCTTCATAATTTGTTTTCTTACCAATTCTGTAATAATCCTTTAGCTTTCCATCTTTTTACAATTAAAATCTCTACAACATCAATTAAAAATTAATACAGAATGATAACAACAAATAAGCTTAAAACATTTCCTTTTTTACCAAAACTATTCATAAACACTTAGGCCTAGTTACTTTCAACATGCCACATATAATACAAAATGTGAGTATTGCCATATTATTTTAAAGACACTGCCATTGATTTCACCAAATTCTTTCTAACTTCAGATTAATCTTAGGACTTAGGACAAGTCCCAGCCTTGCACTTTAACTTGCAAACCCTGAGATTAATTCTAAGTTAGGGCTAGTTACTCGTCATAACTCGAGATAGGATTAATCCTAGCGTTTTGTGAAATCGGCTGCTTGAATGACACCTTTGGTATGTCAATGACCAGTCTTCTCACTGGGTGTATCTCAACGTGTAGGCCTACATGTGTATGCATAAAAATAACAAACCTGTGAAAATTTGAACTCAATCGGTTCTCGAAGTTGTACATGTAGGAGTATAGTGAAAGAAAAAACACCCTTGTCGCACAAGTTTGAATTGGAGACCTCAGCTGAGGTCTAGAATTCAAATTCAAATATTTTAGTGAGAAATTAATTCTTCCTCAAAAACTACGTTACTTCAGAGGGAGCCATTTCTCACAATTTTTTATCCTATCAAAAGCTCTCCATTGCTCGTTACCAAGTAAGTTTGTATGTCAACAATTATTTTGAGTAATAACCAATAGTAGTGTCCAGTGCCTTTAAAAATAGGTAACCTCTTTGAATCCACAAATTATTTTTGCCTTTTTGATTAAGTTGAATGTTTAAAGTTGCAGAGTTGAAATGGTTCTTGAAAGTTCTATATAAAATATGATAACAACAAAGCTACAGATGAAAGTAGTCTCTAACAGGAGAAATGCGCAATGTTAAAAGTATAAACAAATTTTATATTGCACGATTAACTTTTACAACTTATAGTGTGGCCCCAATCCACTCATTCATCATTCTTCCCCTTCTGTGTCACTCCACAACAATTGGTTTGAACTTTGATATGAAGATAAGATTAGACCAGTGATTCAGCCAAATTTTTATATGTGGACCTAGCAGTCACATCCTTCATTCGGACAATAGTGTGATTGCCAAAAAGGGCTACATGTAGACAGCTCAGTTGCTAGAGCACTGGCACGTTAATCCGGAGGTCCTTGGTTCAAATTTCACACTTGGCAACTTTTCTTTGTTCAACCCTAAATCATGCCCACACAGGCATGGGTTGGACTTAAAGCTGAAGGTCAGGTGTGTTGTGCAAAACTCATTAAAAAAAAACAGCTTACACTTTTATCAAAAGAACGGGATTGCCCCGGTGTTTTCTGGCATGGTTGGCTGGAGATGGCGCCACAACACCTTGAAACCCTTGCAAAGATTTCTATACAAACCACTCTTTCTATTATACATGTACCTGTCCCAGCCTGTAGTTCTGTTTTTCTATTAATGCACTGAGTCTGTAAAGGCCCGGTCACACTAGTCTCGATAACGAGAACGAAAACGAGAATGTTAACAATGCTTGCCCTCGATTGGTTGAATAAGCGTGGGCGTATTCTGCGTGGAGCATTTCAGCCAGTAGAATGCGTTCTCTTTGCGTTTGATCGTTATCGTTTTCGTTATCGCTGCAGTGTGACTCTGCCTTTAAAGGGTGGCTGCAGTGTTTTTTTTATTCATTTAAACGATTAAACATGACTTTTTAAACCTGAAACATTTCTTTATATTTTTTATTAAATGCGCAAGTATTTTAAAAGAGCCGTCGGGCCCCCTGGCTGTGTGCATATAGAGACGTGTGCACTGTGTGGTTAGGGACCAGACTCTTTTTGCCGACGATATGTTTGAATTCCCGACGTGACGTCGATGGTAGGGGTGGTAACAATCCACAAAAGGCGGGGGGGAGGGGAGGGGGGTCATGACTTATTCGCTAATTATGCAAGTCAGATATATCGGGAATAAACAAAACACATTTTATTGATATTCAATACATAAATCAGAAATAAATGACAGCAAAATTAACTGTTTTATTTGAATTCACTGCAGCATCCCTTTAACCTCTTGGAATATAAGATCTTGGAGGTTCTGTATCCAACCAAGAGGAACCCAGGCTCCAGGACCCACTGTCAAATGCCATCCCTAATATGATCTTACCATTATGTAAATAAACCTTTATTTGCATAACTTTATGAATTTATTTGTTATAGCTTATTAAACATTCAACAGTGCAACCAGCAATAATAGGATGAACAATAATAGTAATAAATAATAAAACATATTTATATAGCGCCTAATTCATTGCAAAAATGTTCACAGGCGCTTTGCAACAACACAACATCAAACAAAGAGAAAACTTACATCTATACATGGCAAGAAAACTATTTAAAAATTATGGTAATAAAGATGAATAAACGCAGGATTGATCACTGCACAGACATGCACAGCAATAAGCCATTTACAAGTTAGACTTGAATGGAGTCTGACACCTTGTTCAGTCTTTAGTAAATGCTCAATTTGATATTTGATATCCTCAGACTACATAGCGTTGCTTGGTCATATTTGGTTCGTTTCAGCCTCGCTACAATGGTCAGCGTGCTGTATCGATACTGCAGCGTTGACCGGGGGTTGCGATACACACAGTCTTTACAGTAAAGACTCAAGCAAGCAATTCACTGGTTTTCTGTCCTTGTCGTGGAGCTTTATTCTAACTGACAAAAACTTGCTTTTTACACAAGGCGAAAACTCCCTAGCAGAGACCGCCCTCTCTGGCCTGCTCGTTCCCCACTCGGCCTGCAAGGGCCGCCAGCAGTGCTCCGATGGGGAGTCGTGCTGGCGCCCCCTACTGGTCAATCGGCACAGCCACTGCATGTACAATACCTCGCGTCACTACCCTGGGAGGGAAACACTAAAAATCAACGCTGATTGGCTATCAAAAGGGAAACTGACTTGGTCAATTTTTAAATAGTTTTTAAATAATTGTTGTTATGTACAGTTTGTTGATGATTTACATTTTTATTGTAGGCAAAGAATGAAGAGACTTTAAGGAAACTGTCAGCTGAATTGACATCTTCCGAGATTGATCACAAACTATGGATAGAGCAACCAGAGAATTATGCAACGTGCCTAGCCGTCAAGCCGTATCCTAAAGAGCAGATTCAGAAATATTTCAAGAAGCTGAAACTCTACAAATGATTGTACAACAAAACCAGGTATGTTTTCATTCTTATTTTGTCACATCATATCAACGTGTTGGTGAAATTGATCACCCATCTTTAATGGCACTGGACAGGTTTGGTAATTCCTCAAAATAATTGTTAGCATAGAAAGTTACTTGGTAACGAGCAAAGGAGAGCTGTAGATTAAGTATAAACAGCTCCCTCTGAAGTGACATAGTTTTTGAGAAAGAGGTAATTTCTCACTCAAATAATAAAAGACTTCAACTGAGTTCTTTTATTATGCACTGAAAGCTCACAAATTTGCGCAACAAAGGGTTTTTTCTTTCATTATTATCTTGCCACTTTGCTGGCCAATTAAATCAAAATTTTCACAGATTTGTTATTTATGCATATTTGTTGGTATACGCCAAGTGAGAACACTGGTCTTTGACAAATACCAAACGTGTCCAGTGCCTTTATTAACGCTATTAAACTGCACCAGTTGTGTACGGTTGCACACAACAGATACAACTAACTGTGGGACACCGTAACTGTATGACACCGTACATGTCAACATGTAGTTGAGTTCACCAAATGGTAACAAAAATATTACAGGGTGCGTTTTGGCGGTTGTAGCTGTTTTGGTTTAATGTGACTAAGGCTGGACTTGCACTTCAGGGTGGCATAGTTTTTTTTTAGTATTGAATGGTCAAAAGTAGGAGGGTTGAGTTTGTACTTTTGTAGGCTGGCATTTAGCATCAATCATTCAAAACCACAGTGGACTTGATCTTGAATGGTCAGACAATAGGAGGGTTGACTGTGCACTGTGTAGATGCATTTACCACATGATATCACTATTTTGTAGACAGTGGAGTATAGGTTCTTACTATCGTGGAGTATTTAGGATCTTTCTCTTGGGAATATTAAGGTTCTTACTCCTGTGGTTACATTTACGTAGGTTCTTACTACCGTGGTTAGGTTCATACTTCAGTGGAATATTAAGGTTCTTACTACCGTGGTTAGGTTCTCACTACAGTGGAATTTTAAGGTTCTTTCTACCCTGGTTAGGTTCTTACCTCCGAGGAATATTAAGTTCTTACTACCGTGGTTAGGTTCTTACTACCTGTGGTGGTTAGGTTCTTACAACCTGAGGTGGGTAGGTTCTTACTACCGTGGAATATTTAGGTTCTTACTATTTGGTTACATGTAGGTTCTTTCTACTGGGAATATGAAGGTTCTTATGTGGTTAAGTTCTTACTACCATGCATGCCATGGAATATTTAAGTTCTTATTACTTGGTAAGGTTTTTAATACCATGGAACATTTAAGTTCTTACTACCGTGGTTGGGTAAGGTTGTTACTACCGTCGAGTATTTAGGTTCATACTACCCTGGTTAGGTTCTTACTACCATGGAGTATTTAGGTTCTTACTACCGTGGAATATTTAGGTTCTTACTTTGGTCAAAAGTATTTTTCTTGTTGATAAGAAGTAATATCACTAAAGGTTGTAAATTTTGAATCTTGTGACAGTCAGTTGAGTGTTGTAGGTTCTTCAAGAGAAAATTTTGTCCAGCAATTTTGGGTAGCAAGAAATTTATTCTGAACTTTTTTCGTGAACTTTTTTTGTCTCCAGCAAGCTCTTACTACCCAACCTTTCCTTAATAGTATTTGTCTTCTTGAGAGTCAGTGATGTAGATTGTGTTCCTGCTTCATCACTCTGCCCCCTTTTCAGTTTGCCCCGCCCATCTCTGCCTCCCTCTCGGCTCAGTTTCTTACACCAGAGCTTGTAGACGCGCTCATTACACATGAATGAGAAGAAAATGAAGACGCCTTGTAAGGAGTTTAAGATGATAACAAAGTACCATAGAGCCTCGAGATGACTGAAGGCTGCTGCGAATGAGAAGACCCATGTGAAGCCCATCAAACAACCAATCTGTTATAAACAATGGCACAACAATAATATTAACAACATAAAAAAAGACTCAGAAATTACACAAAATCTCAGACCAGCACCGGACCTAGGCTCAATTTCATGGTACTCAAAATAATTATTAGCACAAAACCTTTCTTGGTAACGAGTTAAGCCCGGTTCATATTTCCTGCGAATGCGAATGCGAAGGCAATATGATGTGAGTTTGACGTCACAACTATCCTTTCGCAGCGGTTTTCGCAAGTGAGTTGAGCAGAGCTGAACTGCTGCGAAATTCGTTGCAAATTTTGTGACGCCAACGTTCGCTTCGCATTCGCATTCGCAGGAAGTATGAACCGGGCTTATTGGGGAGAGGTTGATAGTTTAAAACATTGTGAGAAAAGGCTCCCTCTGAAGTAATGTAGTTTTCGAGAAAGAAGTAATTTTCCACAAATTTGATTTTGAGACCTCAGATTTAGAATTTGAGGTCTCGAAATCAAGCATCGGAAAGCACACAACTTCGTGTGACAGGGGTGTTTTTTCTTTCATTATTATCTCGCAACTTTGACGACCGATTGAGCTCAAATGTTCACTGGTTTGTTATTTTATGCATATGTTAGGATACACCAACTGTGAAGGCTAGTTTTTGACAATTACCAATAGTGTCCAGTGTTTTTAAGCAGAAGCAGGGAATTCTGTACTTACGTCAAGCGTATTTCACAGGTTAGCAAGGATTTTAAACGTTAATACTAGGCTTTATTCACTTACTTGTACACAGTTAGCGTAGACAATCGCACCTCCTATTGGGGCTAATTGTTGGATGGGTGATATAAAATAAATAAGTGAAATAAACCCACTAGTTAAACATAAAGGGTAATGGAAGTCAGTCCACTCTGGATTGATGGATTGTCTCTCACCCTCTGTCTGACACTATGCGACCATCACGTTACTTAAATTATTTAACAGAGTGATCACAATAAATAAAAAATGAGTATATAACTAGGTACTATAATAAAAAATAATAATATTACTTGTGTGCATCTCTGTGTAACTGAGCTTGTGGTTTTATGGTGACACAGCCATGGGGATATTAAACACTCATAGGTTGAAAGATTGAGAGCACAAGCTACATATCATTGCATTATTACTGGAATTAAGTTTCATTTATGCTTCTCAACTTATTTCTTCTGATAATTAATTTCCTACATTCACTATAAAAAGTCTGAGAAATTCTCAAAATGTTTAATATTGATATTTTCTTGAGCATTATAAGTATCTTTACCTTTCCTAAAATGAGTATCACTTTGCCTCTCCTAAAATGAGTAGGTCTTAACCTCTCTTTAAATGAGTCACTCTTTGTCTCACCTAAAATTACCTCTTCGCCTCTCCTTAAATGAGGAACTCTCTGTCTCAGCCTCACCTATTGAGTAACTCTTTGCCTCTCCTAAAATTACCTCTTTAGCCTCTCCTTAAATGAGGAACTCTCTGTCTCAGCCTCACCTATTGAGTAACTCTTTGCCTCTCCTAAAATTACCTCTTTAGCCTCTCCTTAAATGAGGAACTCTCTGTCTCAGCCTCACCTATTGAGTAACTCTTTGCCTCTCCTAAAATTACCTCTTTAGCCTCTCCCTAAATGAGTAACTCTCTGTCTCACCTAAAATGAGTTACTCTCAGCCTCACCTAATGAGTAACTCTTTGCCTCTCCTAAAATGAGTAACTCTTTGCCTCTCCTTAAAGGAACACCCTTACTTGCCTTGGATCGGACGAGTTGGTCTATGATAAGCGTTTGTAAACGTTTGTTATGAAATGCATATGGTCAGTTCAATGTTTTAAAAGTAGAATATAGTGATCCACACAAGTATCACTCAAAATTGCACGGGTCGTGAACTAACAGTAACACGGTCGGCCATTTACAGGAGTCAAATTTTTGACTCCCATAAATGGCCGACCATGTTTGTCGACAAGGTTAAACGAAAACCACGCAATTTCGTGGCATATT
Organism: Asterias rubens; assembly: GCF_902459465.1. Taxonomy (NCBI): domain Eukaryota; kingdom Metazoa; phylum Echinodermata; class Asteroidea; order Forcipulatida; family Asteriidae; genus Asterias; species Asterias rubens. The sequence goes on from NW_022985698.1 coordinate 41,159, forward strand.
AATTGTGTAGATCATTGTATTCTACTTTTACAACATCTTTCTAACCATACCGATTTTATAACAAACGGTTATAGAACGCTTTTCAAAGACCAACTCGACCGATCCAAGGCAATGTGTTCCTTTAAATTAGTATTTCTTTGCCTTTCCTAAGATGAGTATCTCTCAGCCTCATCTAATGAGTAACTCTTTGCCTCTCCTAAAATGAGCAACTCTTTGCCTCCCCTTAAATTAGTATTTCTTTGCCTCTCCTAAGTCTTTCCTCACCTCATCTGTGCCGGTATAATACAAAATGATGATTTACATTAGAACAGAATACACTAATGATAATGTAATAGTAGGAATAGGGCAGAGTTAGTGAGAGAGTTACAAGTGTCTTGCTAAAGGACACAAGTGCCATGACCAGGATTTCAACCCTCACTCTGCCAAACAGAAACACCCAAGCTTGAGTCCGGTGCTCTTATCCGCTTGGTCACTTGCAATTGAGTCACTCTCAGCCTCACCTAAAATGAAATTTCTTAGCCTCACCTTGATGTAAATGAGTAACTCTTGAACTTTCTTCTTTGTCTCAGATATCTCTTTGGTTGTAACCTGCATTCCAGCTGCATCCTTTTTGGTGGTTCGAATCCCAGCTACTGTCTTACAATACAGAATGATGTTAATGATTACCAATATTGCTACAGGCAGACCAAAGGCTAACAAGTTTGTTAGCCCATCTTTGATCCAACATGCATATTTATTTCCGTATTGGAAACTTGTACACCGACAGAAATGCACAGCAATGCATGGGATGACCACTAGCAGTGGTGATCCCCATGCGTACAGCATATACAGAAGGACTGTTGTTGCGTCGCTGTGGAGTCGTTGTAGTCTAGCTCTCGAGCCAAATGTTTGGAATAGATCCAAGGAAAGAACGTTCATCCAGCAAAATGCCGTCAACCAGAAGTAATGTGCCATGACAGCAATAACTCCGCATAGCTCGGAGAGGCTGGTCGCTAATCCACTGAACAACAGCAATGTCTGTGAGATAAAAAGGGCTACAACAAGACTCATGATGGCTTTACTCGTGCGATTGCGCAGCGTTGGAAACACACAGTATGTGAAGAATGTTAACGCACAGGCTACCAACGACAAGATGGACCCAGTGGTGCTAAGGATAACTTGTGTCTCGGAGTAGGAGAAGAAGGTTACATTGTTGAAGAGAGTATAGTTTGATTCAAACGTTGAACAAACTAGGATCCCATCGCTATGATTCAGATAGTCGTTTGGACCATACTCCTTGCCTGTCGGCAGGTAGATAATGCTGTTATCACTGAGCAATGTGAATGAAGACGCGTTGAGTTTCACCATTGAGCAAGACGCTAATGCTGATGCATTCACGCAGACTTCAAGGGTCGTCAGTTTATCGGATGCTCTACTCATCAGTGTGTACTCTGTTATGATGTTAGCATCTCGCAGGTTGTAGCGACTGCTTGAGTTCCCAAGATGTATCTCCACCAGACCATCCTTGATCGAGAACTGCTTGATTTGTTGCGTGTGACAGTTAATGGTCCCTGCGTGCTTTTGTGTGAATGTAAGCTTCCTCACATCACAGTCAACCATGATGTCATTAAGGATTGGATGCTGTAGTGAATGGATCTGTGTGAGTTTAAGCAGGGTTGCGTCATCGCTGCTACAGATTGATAACAGTTGTATTGTGTGATCATGGCAGTCAACATCGTACCCATCAGCCATCCAGTTCTCAGTATCATTAACTACCTCTGCAAGACGTTCCCGCACACACTGCGCTGTCTTGGCCATCTCTACACCATCCACACAGTCAGCAGTCGTTATAGTGAGCGTGACTTCTCGCATGGTGTTGTTACACCACGTAGCTGATTTGTTATCGATATCCACCACGCATCCACTATCCTCAAGTTTGAATCCAGCGTGGCAAATCAATGGCTGACATAAAACAGTATCAGGGTTGTATACCTGACGCGGCGGACAAGTCATTTTCTCCTCCTGTAAGATTGTTTTCTGTGTCATAATCTTCATGGTGTTCTCCGAACCAAAATCCATGATTATTGATAAAGGAACCATGTTACCGCTTATTCGCGTTCTTCTGCCTTGATTGGCCTTGATGTAGAATGGAATGTCTTGGGAACAATTGATGCTGTCTTCTTTGTTAGTGTCCAAGCTACACTTAAAGCAGTGCGGATTCTTGTAAAACAGATTCCTGTTTTGGACAACTGCTGTGTAGGAGTCGCAGCCTGCTCCGAATTCTAACTGGAGATCTGGTGTGCGACATGATGCTTCCAGATTTGGAAAGCAAGGTCTCGGAGCAGGGAACTGGTTTGACAAGCGTGGTGGATGCACTTTCGACTGGCAAAATGCGTCTAAATTTGAGAGCTTCTCTTCTGTGGATGTGCCCTTTAGAATCAAATTTAAAATGTTTTTATGTCGTGGCTTGCATTGCACTATTTGTACCGTCCAAGCGGTAAGCGTTGTAAGGTTGACGCCGTTACAGATGCCACAGTGCACGTTGCGATACAGAGTACCAGTTGTTTTGTCGGTAACCGGTATCCTAGACACCATGCTGTCACTGATGAGCGTCTGACATTGCGTGACGATGTCATGATTGTCGAACGAATCTGGACAAGATGCTACCATCCAGTATCCGAGTTGCCATGATGATATATCACCAATAGTCTCTCCTACACAGCTCAAGTTGCTTTTTTCAAAACCACCAATGTTGTCTAAAGGTTCTTGTGTACAGGATCTGTTGTAGTCATGGCAACAGTCGTCGAAAAATGGACACAGATTATCACATTGGCAGAGGCGTTTTGATCCAGCTGTACATCCCATTCTAGCGCAAGAATGTTTCTGGTCGCAAACCGCAGTAGTTTCATTCCCAACTGTCGTCAAAGTAACTGAAAGAAAGGAGAAGAACAAACAAACAAATAAATAAACTTTTATCTACAATTCTGGTATAAATTGTCACAGGTTTGGCACAATTAGAGCCAACAGTTTCAAACTATTGCCAAACAACTTTAACCTCAAACAAATCCAACCATTCAAAATCCAACGGTATGTTTTTGTTGGACCAAGAACGACACTAGTAAAGTGGTTTGCTTTACAAGGGATCATGTATACCAGCATAATCAGAGTCCAACAGTTTGGGTGTTGAGTTACTGTATGGTGTGGGACAGAGGACTGCACTATTACACTACTTTTACAGTTAAATGATGTTATCAGGTATACCAGCATAATCAGAGTCCAACAGTTTGGGTGTTGAGTTACGGTATGGTGTGGGACAGAGGACTGCACTATTACACTACTTTTACAGTTAAATGATGGTATGAATGAAAGAACTACAGAAATTCAACATGTTGAATATTAAGTGTAATAGTAACTGGACACAGTTCCACAACTGGGGTTCAAACCTACTTTCATTTGACTCGGCCGCACACAACTTGTTGCCCTATATCGATTGGATGCAAATGGAGAGGGGGGGGGGGGGGTATAGAATGAAAGAAGTACAGAAATTCAACATGTTGAATATTAAGTGTAATAGTAACTGGACACAGTTCCACAACTGGGGTTCAAACCTACTTTCATTTGACTCGGCCGCACACAACTTGTTGCCCTATATCGATTGGATGCAAATGGAGAGGGGGGGGGGGGTATAGAATGAAAGAAGTACAGAAATTCAACATGTTGAATATTAAGTGTAATAGTAACTGGACACAGTTCCACAACTGGGGTTCAAACCTACTTTCATTTGACTCGGCCGCACACAACTTGTTGCCCTATATCGATTGGATGCAAATGGAGAGGGGGGGGGGGGTATAGAATGAAAGAAGTACAGAAATTCAACATGTTGAATATTAAGTGTAATAGTAACTGGACACAGTTTCACAACTGGGGTTCAAACCTACTTTCATTTGACTCAGCCGCACAAAACTTGTTGCCCTATATCGATTGGATGCAAATGGAGGGGGGGGGGGGGTATAGAATGAAAGAAGTACAGAAATTCAACATGTTGAATATTAAGTGTAATAGTAACTGGACACAGTTTCACAACTGGGGTTCAAACCTACTTTCATTTGACTCGGCCGCACAAAACTTGTTGCCCTATATCGATTGGATGCAAAGGGGGGGGGGGGGGGGATGGGGGGGGGGGGGGGGGGGGGGTAGAATGAAAGAACTACAGAAACACAACATGTTGAATATTAAGTGTAATAGTAACTAACCATTTTGTATTTGTCAGTAGCTGTAGTACTTTCTTATCCAATAAAAATATATAAAATATTCTTCTAGAGTTTTTGGGTAACTTTTGGTTATTAAGATTGCGGGAAATTTCTTCATGTGGTACAGACACTTGTCAGTGAGCAATTACCACAGAGAAAATCCAGATAATATTGATTAAAGATTAACAAAGTAAAATCAACACAAATACATAAATTAAAGAATATAAACAAATATAAATATGAACAAATGAAATAATAACAAAAAGACCAAGTAAACCCTGCAGGCTATTCTTAAGTTTGTTATTTATTTATTTTTATGTTTTTATATTAATGAGCTTTTTTAATTTATTCTTTATTTATCATTATTATGATTTTATTTTTGGCAATTGCTAAATGGAAACATGGTAAACTATCCCCGCTTCCACACCCATAACACGATCACTCCTGTCGTTTCCAATACACATTAAGTCCATATGGATTAGATGTTGTCAAATTATGGTTTTAGGTTCTTAACAAAGAACTTATGGAATATATGGAACTTAAATAATTTATGGTTTCAGACAGGTTCGTTAAATTTATGAGATATGGTTTTTGGTTTCGAAATGTGTCTGTTTTTTTAATGGGATTTATTAATTCATTTGGCGGGCATGTCAGTGATAACCGGGACAGATGTGAAAGAGTCGCACTGTTGCTTTTCCAGTAAACATCCTCTGATAATTCTTAGTAAACTGACAGGAATTTGTGTGGTTAGAATTAAAGTAGGATTTGAAACTTTGCTTGGTGGAAATACGATATGGAAAGGTTTGCTGTAACACCATGTAATGACTATCTCTAATGAGTTGGGGTGGTTCTGAAAAGAACCATTGGTTTCAACTCGACGTTTCGATCAGTATGCTCTGATCGTCTTCTGGAGAAAAAGATCAGAAGAAGACGATCGGAGGATACTGATCGAAATGTCGAGTTGAATACACAGTTCTTTTCAGAACCACCCAATTCTTTAAAGGCAGTGGGCACTATTGGTAATCACTCAACATAACTATTACTTATAATTAGCACAAAACCTAACCTGGTAACGAGTAATGGGGAGAGGTTGCTAGTATAAAACATTGTGAGAAACGGCTCCCTCTGAAGTGACATATAGTTTTCGAGAAAGAAGAATCTTCATCGATTTTGATTTCGAGACCTCAGATTTAGAATTTGAGGTCTCGAAATCGAGCAATGAAAGCGCATAACTCCGTGTGGCAAGGGTGTTTTTTCTTTCATTATTATCTCCTTGAACTTCAACGACCGATTGAGCTCAAATTTTCACAGGTTTACTACTTTATGCGTATGTTGAGATAAATCAAGTTTAAAAACTGGTCTGACAATTACCGATAGTGTCCAGTGACTTTAATAGTCATTACATAGTGTTACCGCAAACCTTTGCATATTGTGGTTATAATTATTAAAATGAAACACAGCCAAGTGTACCACTTTGTCCCTGGCACGTTATCAGTTGCTTTCAATTGTTTCAATTGCTGTCACTTTTTGTTATAAAGGGTTCTGTGTCACGTTTTGATAAAAACGTAATTAAGAAGTATAGCACTGCATCTTTGGAAATAAACATCTCACTTCAGCAGTATCCAGACTGTCACTGGTCAACTTAACATTTTTTGTGTATGACTTGGGATCTGTACAGTAACTGTTGGTAATGACTCTGAAAATTAATTCCTATAAAAACCTATTCCTTGGATAAGTACAGTAACTTGGGATAGTACAGTGCATTTTGAGAAACTTTTCACTTCGAAGTACCGCATTGCGGTTACAGGAAAATACCTCACTTTGGATATAGTTGCTGCGTTTTTCTTTTTCAACTTGGTAGAAGACCAATTGAGCCCAAATTTGCTCAGAAAAAAAAAAGGTATGCATTAAGTTGGGATCCACCAAGTGAAAATACTGATCTTTGACAATTACCAAACGTGTCCACTGCATTTAAATTGTCAAAGACCAGTCTTCTCACTTGTATCTCAATATAGGTCTATATTCATAAAATAACAAGCCTGTGAACATTTGAACTCAATTGGTCGTCCAAGTTGCGAGAGAATAATGGAAGAACAAACACCCTTGACGCACAAGTTGTGTGCTTTCAGATGTTTGATTTCTCGAAATCAATTCAAATATTTGAGTGAGGAATTACTTCTTACTCAAAAACTACGTTACTTCAGAGGAGCCGTTTCTCACAATGTTTTATACTATTAACAGCTCTCCATTGCTCGTTACCAAGTAAGTTTTTATGCTAATAATTATTTTGAGTAATTACCAATAGTGTCCACTGCCCCCAACAATGTTAAAGGTTTGCTGGTTCACTTATGCTGGCTAACACACAAAAGGGGGTGTTTGTCTTTGCCATTAAATTAGCTTTTATGACCAGCACGAGCTTTTACCAAATATTTGTTATTCAATTTGGAATCTATTATAAACTAAATGAAAGTGAAAATTACGGTTCTCGTGAATTTCCAATTAATGTGCAAACCTCGAGGGTGTTCCTAATTGCTTCGGTTATAAATGTTCGGGCTGGCGCGAGAAACAAAGTCACGCACTTTAACGTCTCAAATTGTCATAAAACACGCGAGACTTGCGTGATAGATTTACCTTGCAATCGAAGTAAAACTGGTAACATTACTCAAGACATTTATAAAGACGTTAAAGTAACAGAAATGTAAGAAAAAAAAACACAGATTTACATAAAACTTACACGGTCTAATGATGATGATGATGATAATAGAAAACATCCCTTGAAATATTTCTGTCTGAAATGTCATTTTTGATGAGAAATAAATAAAACCCAGTTCCCGTTTGGATTTGATCGCTCATTAGTGAGCGTTTTATTCATTTGTTTTTAAATCGATGTCATGTAAAAATAATTAGTGTAATCGGATTTTCTCGTGACCCAGATGGCCGATCGGTCTCCAACTTTTACAGGTTTGTCAGTTTATGTATTTTGGTGGATATAAAGATCTTACACTGACCAATTGTTTTGTTAGACAAAACCAACTTTGTCATGTTCCTTTAAAGGCACTATATACACGTTCGGTAGTGTCAAAGACCAGTCTTCACACTTGTGACAAGTATCTCAACATATGCATAAAATAACAAACATGTGGAAATGAGCTCGATTGGTCGTCGAAGTTGGGAGATGATAATGGAAGAAGAAAAAACACCTTTTTCACACGAAGTTGTGTGCGTTCAGATGCTTGATTTCGAGACCTCAAATTCTAAATCTGAGGTCTCGAAATCAAATTCGTGGAAAATTATTCTTTCTCGAAAACTACGTTACTTCAGAGGGATCTGTTTTCATAATGTTTATAATATCAACCTCTCCCATTACTCGTTATCATGTAAGGTGTTATGCTAATAATTATTTTGAGTAATTACCAATAGTGTCCACTACCTTTAAAGCATTTTTCATCCGGTGAAAAAGTTTGTTGACCTCTATGAATCCAACGTTTGAATATTACAACTTAAAGACTGACTCCTATAATCACAGTTGTTTATTTTCGTTGCCATGAAGTATTTGACAGATATTGTGGATGTAATTTGCTTCTATCATGACTCGATGAATAATCCTAACTAAAAATGTCAACCATCCATTAAGTTTTGTTTATAAGGGGAAAAAAATACAAGTTAAGGAAAGTGCAAAACTTGCACGCTCAGGATGTGGAGTTAAGTATTGGACAACTTTCACTGTTTATTTTTGTTTCGGGAGCTATAGAGTGCTTCATAATGTTTTGGTGTACATCTGCACTTTTGAAACTGTCCTCCAACATTGCAGCTTAGACTACAGTGTGGCTGGGAATCTGGCACCAAAAGCCATGGCGAATAAGCTCGTAAACGAGAACAATATTTTTTACATATTGACGAATAGATTTAAAAGGTTATAATTGTTTATTTTAGATCGTTTCATTTTAAATAAAAGAAACATATCTTCAATACATTCGTAGAAACATACCTTCCATTTCGCAAGTGATAATGTAAAGTAGAAAGATATGAAAGCAGCGGATGAATATACGTCAAAACTTCAAAGTGGATTTACTCGGAATGCACTTTTTCCCGATTCGCCACTATGAGAAAAATGCGACGAATTGAAGCTTAGAATACATGAGTCGTGACTGGAGAATCTGTGTGTCTAGCACCCCCCCCCCCCCCCCCGGAGATTGTGTGTGTGTCCTGCGGCATAATTCACGAGCCTCGAAGTGTGATGTCAGATGTTTAGGCGATAGTGGGGATGTCACTATTTTGTGAAGAAATGGACGAGCCGTGATGATTTCGACCGGCCCTTGGCCAAATTCCAAGAGCTTTGTAAGCAGAAAATAGTGCTAGAATTGTTTAAGCTAAGCAATACTAAGCAAGATAACAGGCACACTTATAATACATGTGACTCCTAATGGTGTTTGCGCTGGTAACCTTTTTTTGGTCGAACCATAAAGTGTTGTGCTTCTATAACCAAAATCCCAACATAATGTTGGTGATTGTTGGGCTATTACTTGCATATAGTTTTAGTTAGTTACGTTTCAACTCGTGATTATCAACCATCTAGATGAACTTATTTATTGATTTGTGCTTAGCTAGTTTTTGTCATGCCTAAGCAATGCTATGCAACTTGGCCCTGGTTATTTCAAGGAGAAATGTTAGCCTAAAACTAATTGAGAATTCCAGTCAATATTTTATACCTACCACAGCCCCTGTCCAAAGTTACTACTTGAGAATTCCAGTAAATTTTTTATTACGCATAGCTACTGTCTGCAGGTTCACCGTCTGCCGTGTGGTAACAATTTTGTCATTTTCCATTATTAATGATCGAATAGATGGCATCACTCATTTTTAATGACTTTGAACATCGTATTGTTTATAAAAAAAACTCTCTTGTCGTTTACATCCGTGTCTTTCAGCCTTAACTTGATTAATATTTCCCCGAATAAGTCGTGGTCGGGTGAGTTACGTACGTGCCGGAATTCTTTTAAGTGCGCGTTAGAAACTGCCTAAACATTAAACAAGTTGTCCACTTATCCAACATATAAATTGCAGATTTTTAATAATAAAACGGATTTTTAAACTCGTGTAAGTTGTTCTGGGAAGCCATTAGCCTGAGATGTGGTTGACATGCTTCGAAATTGTTGTTCATAGATGATCACTTATACGTCGTCATTAGATGATCAATATTAAACCCTTGAAATTGAAAGAGACCGTTGTCAATTTCGTTCGGCAATATTTGTTACAAAAAACTGAGCATGAGTGTTTAATGATTGGTAATGATGTCTGTCTCTTGAGGTTTATTTAGGAAGCGTGTATTTATGGTAATTCATGCCTGTTTGTTTGTTTGTTTTGGCTGATTGTTTGTTTGTTGGGGGTGTTTGGTTGTTGGGTGTTTGTCTGTTTGATACTTGTGTGCTCACAGTTTTTTTTCTTAAAAAACCTAGGGCTTGAGTGGTTGATCCTTGAAGACAGTATGGTTTGCCCATTGAGGTAGAAAGTGTGTAATCCTGCCTAAGGATAATTATCTATTTGTTTGTTTGTTTGCTTGTTTGTTTGTTTGTTTGTTTGTTTTTTGTTTTTTTGTTTTTTTGTTTGTTTGTTTGTGTGTTTGTTTGTAGGTATAGGAACTGTACTTATGGGGTGTTTTGACATCATGGGGTGCATCCTAAAATGTTTTTAACAGGAAAGGAAAGATTCATAGACAACACCAGGGGAAAGCCCACATTGTCGCCCTAAAAATGGGTTGTTTATACTGGGCTGGACTGAACCAAACAATAATTTTGAAATGAAAGTTTCAAGGAAAGAGATAATAGAAACCATAGGGGGAAATCCCGAAATAGTCGCTCTACACGATGTTGTCTGTCTGAGTTTTTTTTTAGTGTTTGTTTGTTTGATTGTTTATTTTGTGTTTGTATTTTTGTTTGTGTTTATATAACAGTACACGGATGCCTACAAAGAACTTTGTTATAATGAGCAGTTAAATATATTTTTGAAGGAGGTTCTGCATGCTTATAAGGAGCACATACATTCTGAAGTCCTGAATATCCTTTCTATTGTGTTTCTTTGTTTTTTGCTGTCCGCATAACAACTTTCCTGTTATAACGAGTATAACGACGTTATAAAAAGCACAGTTCTGCTTATAAAGAGTACATTCTGAAATCCTGAATCTCATTTCTACTTTGTGGTTGTTTGTTTTGCTGCCCTCTCCTCTTATAACGAGTATAACGTCGTTATAAAGAGCACAGTTATAAAGGGGTTCTGCTTATAAAGAGTACATTTTGAAATCCTGAATCTCATTTCTACTTTGTGGTTGTTTGTTTTGCTGCCCTCTCCTCTTATAACGAGTATAACGTCGTTATAAAGAGCACAGTTATAAAGGGGTTCTGCTTATAAAGAGTACATTCTGAAATCCTGAATCTCATTTCTACTTTGTGGTTGTTTGTTTTGCTGCCCTCTCCTCTTATAACGAGTATAACGTCGTTATAAAGAGCACAGTTATAAAGGGGTTCTGCTTATAAAGAGTACATTCTGAAATCCTGAATCTCATTTCTACTTTGTGGTTGTTTGTTTTGCTGCCCTCTCCTCTTATAACGAGTATAACGTCGTTATAAAGAGCACAGTTATAAAGGGGTTCTGCTTATAAAGAGTACATTTTGAAATCCTGAATCTCATTTCTACTTTGTGGTTGTTTGTTTTGCTGCCCTCTCCTCTTATAACGAGTATAACGTCGTTATAAAGAGCACAGTTATAAAGGGGTTCTGCTTATAAAGAGTACATTCTGAAATCCTGAATCTCATTTCTACTTTGTGGTTGTTTGTTTTGCTGCCCTCTCCTCTTATAACGATTATAACGTCGTTATAAAGAGCACAGTTATAAAGGGGTCTGCTTACAAAACTCTGCATCTCGGTTCTGATTTGCGGTTGTTTGTTTTGCTGTCCTCTTATATTTATACCAAACTTCCTTTTGTAACGAGACTATATTATAAGTAGACCTTGCTATAAACGGAAATGGTAGGGCCCAATATTTCATAAAGCAGAACTAAGCTTGACAAATTTCTTTGCAAAGCAAAAAAATGAGTCGGGCACCAGCCACAACGATGACATCTTTGTGGGCTGGTAAAACAAATTCTGCTAAGCAATACTGAACTATTCTGTGTTAAGCGATTTTTTTTTTGTTCTTACGTTTTTATAGGCTTTATGAAATTGATGGCGTCACCGTTTAAGCCCGTTTACTGTTTGCCAACCTGACTAGCCGTACTGTTTGATACTCTGGTTCATTGGTCATTAGATCGTCTGATTAGAAATTGTAATTAGTCTGACATTCTGACTAATGCTATCATTGAGAGGCTAATTTGTTACTCCTGCTGCATAAAAAAGTAATTATTGTAATGCATATTTTGTCTAATGTGTTTTCTAATGACAATTAAGCCATTTGTCCATGTCATCTATAGTTTTCAAGAAACAAAGGGGTACATCATTGGTTATTTGATGAGTTATTCCAATTATCTAGTTTTCATGTCACATATCTTGAAGGGATGATACATCATTGGTTATTGGATGAGTTCGTCCATTCCAATCATCTAGTTTTCAAGAAACATATCATAAAGGGATGGTACATCATTGGTTATTGGAAGAGTACATTCATTCAAATCGTCTAGTTTTCAAGAAACATATCATAAAGGGGTGGTACATCATTGGTTATTGGAAGAGAACATTCATTCCAATCCTCTAGTTTTCAAGAAACATATCATAAAGGGATGGTACATCATTGGTTATTGGAAGAGTACATTCATTCCAATCCTCTAGTTTTCAAGAAACATATCATAAAGGGATGGTACATCATTGGTTAATGGAAGAGTACATTCATTCCAATCCTCTAGTTTTCAAGAAACATATCATAAAGGGATGGTACATCATTGGTTATTTGAAGAGTACATTCATTCCAATCCTCTAGTTTTCAAGAAACATATCATAAAGGGATGGTACATCATTGGTTATTGGAAGAGAACATTCATTCCAATCCTCTAGTTTTCAAGAAACATATCATAAAGGGATGGTACATCATTGGTTAATGGAAGAGTACATTCATTCGTCTAGTTTTCAAGAAACATATCATAAAGGGATGGTACATCATTGGTTATTGGAAGAGAGAGTACATTCATTCAAATCGTCTACAGTTATCAAAGTAACCTAATCATAAAAGGATGGTACATCATTGGTTATTGGAAGAGTACATTCATTCCAATCCTCTAGTTTTCAAGAAACATATCATAAAGGGATGGTACATCATTGGTTATTGGAAGAGATTCATTCCAATCCTCTAGTTTTCAAGAAACGTATCATAAAGGGATGGTACGTCATTGGTTTTTGGATGAGTACATTCATTCCAATCCTCTAGTTTTCAAGAAACATATCATAAAGGGATGGTACATCATTGGTTAATGGAAGAGTACATTCATTCAAATCGTCTACAGTTATCAAAGTAACATAATCATAAAAGGATGGTACATCATTGGTTATTCGAAGAGCACATTAATTTCAATCTTCTATTTTCAAGAAACATATCATAAAGGGATGGTACATCATTGGTTATTGAAAGAGTACATTCATTCAAATCGTCTACAGTTATCAAAGTAACATAGGCCTAATCATAAAAGGATGGTACATCATTGGTTATTGGAAGAGCACATTAATTTCAATCTTCTATTTTCAAGAAACATATCATAAAGGGATGTTACATCATTGGTTATTGGAAGAGTACATTCATTCAAATCGTCTACAGTTATCAAAGTAACATAATCATAAAGGGATGGTACATCATTGGTTATTGGAAGAGTACATTAATTTCAATCTTCTATTTTCAAGAAACATAATCATAAAGGGATGGTACATCATTGTTTATTTGAAGAGTACATTCATTCCAATCCTCTAGTTTTCAAGAAACATATCATAAAGGGATGGTACATCATTGTTTATTTGAAGAGTACATTCATTCCAATCCTGTTTAGTTTACAAGAACATAAAATTATCATTAAGGGATGGTACATCAATCATTGTTTTGTTTTTTGAAGAGTATATTCATTCCAACCCTCTAGTTGTGCACGGCTAAATTTACAATGTTGACGAGCAGACTATACGAAAATAGAAATCAAATATTGCCACTGGGTTTCAAGTTTTAAAGGAGTATTACAGAATTGGTAAGAAACAAAATCGTGAATAAGATTTACATTAAACTTCACACGGTCTATGATGATGATAGAAAACATCCCTTGAAATATTTATGTCTGAAAATAAAACTAATTTCCCGTTTGGAGTTTTATCGCCCAGTGAGCGTTTTATTCATTTTCTTTCTTTTTCCAACGATGCCATGCAAAATTTGTAAATGGTTTTCACGATATTCTCGGGACCCAGATGGCCGATCAATCTCAAATATCTATACAGGTTTGTTATAGTTTATGTTTATGGTGGATAAAACAAAGTGCTTACACTGTCAGCAACCGTTTGTTAGCATATATTTAGCGCATTTGTATTTTTCCTGGATCGTTCGGTTCACGTGTCATATTCAAAGCGCATTTGACGTAATTAAGTTGAACTCCAGAATGCCACATCGTTTCATATGCCATAGGGGCAACTTGGCATTCCAAATATTTCTTGAATAACAACTTAATTGTGTGATATAAACATCCATGCTGACCGAAGAAATATATCGTAGAGGGAGCCACGTTCAAATCCTCCGGCGTTGTATTGGTATAGGGAAGAGTACTTTCATTCATTTATTTATTTTTTTATTTTTTTATTTATTTATTTATTTATTTTTTTTATTTTTTATTTACTTATTTTTTATTTTTTTTTTCTCTTGATGTGGAGTTATACTACTCCGTTTATTCAACAACAAACATCAGCAAAAACATACATCAATACAACAAGCTCCAATACATACTGCTATTATATAACAGATTAAATGAGCAATTTTTTTTTCTTTTTTTTTCTTTGGGGGGGGGGGAGATTATTTATTCCAAGCCTCTAGTTTTCAAGAATATAATCACTAAGTAATCACTTGTTTTGGAAAAGTCAAGTCCAAAGAAACCCATAAAGACTGGCAAAGTTTTTGAAATAGTACATTCATTCCAATCCTCTATATTTTTTACGAAGTTATTTTTATTTTATTTTTTTATTATGAAGGGACCTTACGTCATTGTTGTAGGAATGGTCATCAATCTGGTCCTCAAGTTTAATGTGTCAATTTTTGTTCTGTTTAGCTGAAAATGGTTTACGTTCTGTCAAGGTTTTATTAAGTGATTTTTGTTCAATGGGAGACTTTCAGGACGCTAGTGGCAGACCTACCAGGTAAAATCCATTGTTCTCGATAATGTGCGCACGCTCAGAACTACGTAAACAATGGAAACTTACCTGGTAAGTCTGCTGCCACCTAGTACCTAGCGCCTCAAAGTCTCCCATTGAGGCAACCGAAATAAGCAACGTTGATAGGGACTTAAAACAGGATTGGTACGAAGTTTAAACTCAATGGACTTTCCTAATTCTCCATAATACTCAATCGTTTAATGAAGCCCATGTCAGGCCATGAGTTTTCGCTCTTGAAGGGGTACATCAATTTCCTTCTGGTAAGGGGCATTTCTATGGAAAATGTAAATTTGTATTGGAACTTTGCAAAGGGTAACCCACCGCCACAGCAAAGGCATGGGCACAAAGGCATTTGCTTTTCGTGGCCTGTCATGCGCACTACCGTTTAATTTCATAGCTAGCATCTGCACTTAAAGGATGAAATAACAAACCTGTACAAATTTAGGCTTAATGTCCCTAAACGGTCATGAGAAAATTGTGGGGAAAACAAACGATTGTTCGTTCTCACCTTTAGACCTTCGAGTTTTGTTGTCGCGAAACCAAAACTAAATTCTTTTGCTTATTTAAAAAAAAAAACTATTACCATTTTAGGCAAGAGTATTTCAAGGGAAGAATTCCCGCATGACCGTCTTTAGACCATGTACATGGACATTTGTTTTCCTTCGTTTCCAATGGTATGCATACCTTTCCTTTATATAGTGTATTGAAGGTTGGTGGCATTGACACACTGTGCAATTATATTTATAGGCCCACTTGCAGGTTTACATGTTATAAGTGGTATGGCCTACATGTGGGCATAGTCATACTTCATGTCATCGAGAATAATGTTAGACGTTGTTATAAATTTGCTGTTCAAAGTATGAAGTGTTTGGTTGAACATGGCAGATTGTGTTGGGGAAACTCTAGATATGTTATGCCTAAAATGCCTAAAATGCCTAAAATGGCAGCAGACCAGTGGCAGTCTGTATCTGCGTGTGGTGACGTCATGGCGTTGTCGATGAGTTGTTTTTATTCCTGAGTGATAAAGGCAGTTTGAGGAAACACACAATAAATGACCCTTATACAGACACCGATTTAACAACAAACAAAATAAGCAGGAAGCACACCGGAACTCTACTCTGCTTTATTTAAAACAGTATTTGATGGCTTGACATTTTCACCACAGAGTCTTTCTCGAAGATTAAGTCAGAGAAAGACGAAACGTCAGGTCACAAAACATTTTGCTGTTGTTGCTTCATTGAAACTATATGTCCCTTTGGTTGGTAAGCAGTGTGCAGTGAACGATTGCCCTTGTAGTATAGCAGAGCAAAATGCTACGCAAAATGTGTCGGTTGCCTTTTAATCCTCATTTGCTACTCGATATTTAGCATTCTGTGTGCACAAAATCTGTCAAGTTGAAATATTTTGCTGTGCCAATTTGCTGGATGAAATCGTTCCCCGGTTTGCAACAGCTAATTAACAGGGCCTGAATTTCTCATTTTGGAAGTGCACAGCAATTATCTTCTTTAATAGAACAAAATTAAGGGGGACACGTCTAAACTAGGAAAACGTAAATCTGTATTGAAACCTTGCAAAGGGAACCACAGTATTAGCAAAATCACAGGGCACCATTGCAGTCACTGTGTGGTGCCATGGGTTAATTCGAGGCTTGTCTTCCACTTTACTCAGACATGTTTTGTAAAGCTATAGGCGTTTGTTGTGTCAGTGTGGTTGTAATTGCCCAGCTTTGTCAAATATTTGTGTGGGATCACAAGTAAAAAGGTTTTCTTACCTTGCCCCCGGAGAATGATGGAGTTGTTATCACCATAGAGTAAGGACAGAGTTATCACGAAGGAATTGCTATGGTTATATAAACACCCAAAAGGTTGCTGTGGGTCGATGAGGGTTTTGGATTAGAATGGTAAGAATGCTGAGGCTACAACACTATACACAACACTTAACGTATACTTGACACTGTGGGGTTGGGGGGTGGGCTCCGTACCCTCCATTCAAAGCTACATTCAAAGTGTGGACCTGAGAACATAAGAGGTCCACAAATTGTAGGGACTTGAAACACTATGTGGACTCTTAGAAATTCACAGAGTGATATTCAGTGTTGATGAATAGGACTTTCCTTAAGTGTAAAACAAAGGAATATCCACACAGTGACTGCAACACACAGCTGTGTGTGCTGATGTGGGTATACCCTCCATGTGTACATATGGGTATTATGTGTAGTATGGGTATAAACCTCCATGTATTAAACTGGTATATCATGGACCACTGGCTGGGTATACCCTCCATGCGTTAATATCGGTATGTTGATGTGGGTATATATACCCTCCAAATGGTACACCAGTTTAAAATGTATACCTGATGAATATACAACTAATTCAATCATGGGTTTTATCGACTAGAACCAACTAGAATTGCTCTTACAGTACAACACATTATGACAAATATTACAGTACAATACAAATATTACAGTACAATGACAAATATTTGCACAAATGACAAATATTTGCACAAATATATTTGTCGTTTATTCATCTGATGCGTTGAAATTGAAAAGGAAAAGAACTGTTCTATACTTTTTCTTACCATCTGTTGATGACAAAACCTTCGATGATGCAAATGTTGTCGCGACGATGACAATTGTCACAGCTAGGACGTTGCACCACGGCATCGTGATCTTCTACTCCTCACGGTCTCAACTCAGAACTTGCACTTGAACTTGAACCGACTGTAATAAACAAGCTTGGATATACTGGCAGTGATTTCCACTTCACGTGCTAAACTTTTGAAAAAGATTGATCACAAAAGGCATACATTCACAATAATGGTACACCGTGTGCGTCTTGATGAACACAACTCTGTGTTTCAGTTCTGTCCAACGTACTTTGCATCTGCACGTAGTGTTAACCCGATGCAAAGGAACGTTCAACAGGAATTGGTGATCATGAAACTATCACTGACAGAACACAACCCGATGCAAAGGAACATTCAACAGGAATTGGTGATCATGAAACTATCACTGACAGAACACAACCCGATGCAAAGGAACATTCAACAGGAATTGGTGATCATGAAACTATCACTGACAGAACACAACCCGATGCAAAGGAACATTCAACAGGAATTGGTGATCATGAAACTATCACTGACAGAACACACGTATTAGACCTTGCTCCGGAGTTGGGGCGCTGTTTTTGCTATTGTGCATTCGGTATAGCAGCGTAAAATGTTGTAGATTTTTTTCTTTGGTTTTGGTTTCAAACTATTGTCAGCATCACGTGTTAAACTAACGCAAAATAGAAAGTTCAACATAACGTTTTAAACACACGTACCGGATGGGGCGCTGTATTGTCTCGATAATAACACGTAATATAATACAGTATCCTGCAGTCGGTCTTTCTATTTATATAAGGGCTTTGGGTGCACGTCACCTACTTAGACCTACTTCTATGGTAGCGATCATGTTTCATTTAATACAGAGGTGACGTCACATTAATATCTCGCTGTGCATGGTGACAGTTCGTGTGGTATTTATGTATTCATTTATTCATTCGGGTGTTAGAAAACATCGAAAACATACAGCAGCAAAATACTAGAAATGTGTAAAACATGACGAAAGTATTAGGGACGTACCAAAAGACAAAGAGCAAACAGGAATCTAGGGATTGCCCAAAAGCGAACCTAACCACTACCCAAAACAGCATTAAGTATAAACATAAAAACAAGCAATCAAAAAGCGCTTTGATCATGTTGTGGAAAAGCGCAATATAAATACCTGTTACTATTAATTATTTAGCTTTGTCAGATTTTTGGGCGATTTGACCCGAAAATTTTGATTAAAAATTCAATAGGTATTTTGATGGGGGTCGAGAAAGTTACAAGCTTTCATTTGAGCCATTGCTCGAAAAAGTCTGCCAATTATTAGTAGCAGTGAAATAAAGTGCTCAAAATTAGTTTTTGTCGGGATCCCGACCATATATCACGTGACCAATTCTTATGTGTTTTATAAGAAACGTTTTTAATTTTTGTCATGGTTCCTGAACATTAAAAGTAAAAGTTAAACTTGTTTTCGTCAGAGCGGGTGATACTCTTTGAAATACCATTCACTCAATTTTTGAATAAAAGGGGCCAAAAATCTGACATAGCATCTTTAAAAAGGCGGAACATTTTAGAAATTGAACCATTTGACACGTTGGCAATTGAGAGCATTTAAAAATTACAAAGAAACATTGGTCACTAAGAAACATATGTTAGAATGAATTCCAGGTCTGGAATACAGCCCGGGTGAAAGGAACAGTGCTCCGGTGTTCCAGGGAATTCTGTCCCCTGTGGAAATTCTGTCCCCCTTATGGGAAATTTACATGGGTTGGAGGAGGAGAATTCAACAGAGGGCGCATATTCAGAAGTTTGTACACAGTTCGCCCTAGGGGAGACAGTAGGGACTTTTCGTTTTCGACGACGGATGGTTCTGCGACGGTAAAGATGACATTTGGCGTCATCTGCGCATGCGTCGGCTTTGAGGACGGTCGTCCCTCAATTTCTACGACAGTACTTGGGATGAATCTTCGTTGTGCTGAAAACGACAACGTTTAGCTGAACAACCGTCGCAGAACCGTCGAAAACGAAAAGTCCCTATTATCTCCTGCCACACCGGCAACGCCCGCAACCTAGCACCGAATGATTTTGGTCCTTCCATGGTCCTTTCTCTTAAATACTGTCCTACGGATTTACACTAGCAAAAGGGGGAACCTGGCGATTGGGCAACCCACTCTATAACACTGATATCCTGGTTCTGTAGGGGCACAGTAACGCAATGGGCGATACTGGGTGCTGCCAACTTTACTATAGCTAGACCTTTCATTGAATTTTTATATTTTTACTCTTTGTATATATGCATCCGCAATTCGGCCTTTTTTAGCCGTCATGTTTGCATTTTTAATAAACCAATAATAATAATCTTCCTTTTGAAGCACACTGCAACAGATTCATCTAGTTTCCCCCCAAGGCGCTGTTTAATGTAACCAAACAAGAGGCGGACATATTATTCAAAGAGCATAACAAGATTTATTAAAATATAAACCACTAAATGGACCATCTACAGGCTTTAATTAAAACACACACCACGAAAGTTAAACAGTTGTCAAAAGTTCAAGTAACAATATTACATAAAAAGTGTCTTTACGGAAAAAGCATTTACAAAATATCAGAAGTACAACGTATTTAATCAATACCGAGTTATTAATAATGTTTGTGCTGATTGTCCTCTGCTGTTTGCAACACAGAACTGTGGGCTTTTGAAGAGGTTTATTGTAAATAAACAATATTTGAGCAATAGATCCTCCCCAACCCCCACGAGTAGTTCTTCTGTGTTGAACCATGGAGGAAGGAATAGAAGGAGCTCGAACGACCCGCAAAACCGCAGAGTAACAAAAGAATACACTGACAATGCCCCTGTCTGGCCAGTAGAAAAAGATAGGAGACCACCAGCTGGACGGCCGATTAACGAGCAGGATTAGATTTCTTTGTACAGAACGTGCGGTACCCCCGCTCTGCACCGTTGCCTTCGTGTAAAGTTGAATCATTGGAGACAAGAATTGTGAATATACACGTTTTCATTTACCGTTTGTGGTGTTTCACTGAAACATCATGGCATATTTTTTCATTTTTTTGTTACTTTCCGGTCACTAGCGGTGGTTCAAAATTTGGGTATTAGCACACGAGGGTGGTTGGTATTCAATTGTGTTTTTCGATTTGGTTAACAAGTGTACAAAATTTTTATCAGGTCTCAAAAAAGTTGTTTTTCTGTATTATATCCATACGTCATACGACACCATGGTTGAGAGAAGAACCAAGTGCACACGCGCAAACTCACATACGCCAGGTCGCCCATTGTCTGTATAAGGTATGTCGGTGATTACGAGGTGTTGTTAAACGACCGCGGTACCGCAGGTTCGACTTTTGAAGTCCCTTCGTTCGAGCTCCTTCTATTCCTTCCTCCATGGTTGAACATGGACCCCACCGAGGAATTTATTCGAAAAGGAAGTATAGAACACCAAAGGCAGGACCCCACAAATCCTATGTGCATTCGTGGGGTGCGGCGGGATTGGGGTACATGTTAAACCGGACGCATGTAAAGAATAAGAGACAATAGGTTCATATAGTTGGGTAAAGGTCCCCAGTTGGACGTATGCACAATACCAATGACAGCCTTTGCCAAAAGTTTAGGGTATGACTAAAAGAGGGACATTAGGATTCCTAATTGGGTAAAGGTCCCCGTTGGACAGTGTGCACAATACCAATGACAACCTTTGCCAAAAGTTTAGGGTATGACTAAAAGAGGGACAATAGGATTCCTAATTGGGTAAAGGTCCCCGTTGGACAGTGTGCACAATACCAATGACAGCCTTTGCCAAAAGTTTAGGGTATGACTAAAAGAGGGACAATAGGATTCCTAATTGGGTAAAGGTCCCCGTTGGACAGTGTGCACAATACCAATGACAACCTTTGCCAAAAGTTTAGGGTACAACCCTAGCTCTATGGGTACAACTGTCAGGGTCTACTGGGGTGTAGCCTGGGGTTGATGTGTGTATGTAGCCACAACACCGGGGTGAGGATTACTCCTCCGTTCAGATGCAGTAACAATTCACTCGGGAAAGAAAATGGAGTCTATACAGTCCAACTGATGGTCGTTGATTGTCTTATGATATTTTAATCAAACCCAATTAAATCCCCTACAACAAAGGTACAGAGAGACAATACATTTAGTTTGTTTTACAATAATCTAACTCACTTTTGTTGTAGTTAAAAATAATACTAATATGATCAATTAATAATTCTGGACTTACCAGACACCTGGGATATAGGCACTAGCTCTTCTAACCGACCATGTCTATAAGGCGTCCCACGCCACAATCTGGGCTGTAATAAATACACATACTAATACAGTCACGCATGGTGAATAGATAGCCCTACAGGTGCACAGTGAAACTCATCCACTTACAAATAATGACAAATGTTTATAGCCACAAATAACAGATTTATACAATGAAATGTAAAATAAATATCCACTCACCAGAGTCCACAAACGAAATTGGGTTGGATAACCACTCCCAGATATATTATGTTCTTCAATTCCACCGCGAAAGCGGTGGAAACTTTTAACGCCGTATTTTGATTGCCTCAAAGTCTCGTATAGTCTTCAAACAATGGCGACCCTTCAATGCAACTTGCACTGGTCAAACGTATAGGCAACGTTAGCCCTAGTGCAGAAAGAAATCACTCCGCGCGCAAAAGAAAACTACATTTGTAGACTCATCAGGGAGTTAAAATACCCAATGACGACCTAATGAAATATTAAATGATAACTTGTAAATCCCACGTTACTATTAATGTGAAATTTGAAGACAAACTAATTTTAGAACCAATTTGATAAGACGTACTACATTAAGGCAATGTAAGTACCTACAAAGCGAAGCAAAGTGGCTTACCGCGTTAAAGGGGCTGTGATAAATGAAAGTTGCCAGACCCTGACACAACTAAAAGAGGGACTATAGGATTCCTAATTGGGTAAAGGTCCCCCGTTGCATAGTGTGCACACGATGACAGCCTTTGCCAAAAGTTAGGGTACAACTATAACAGAGGGACAAT
The DNA here is from genome assembly GCF_902459465.1 of Asterias rubens. Classification (NCBI taxonomy): domain Eukaryota; kingdom Metazoa; phylum Echinodermata; class Asteroidea; order Forcipulatida; family Asteriidae; genus Asterias; species Asterias rubens. Next base: position 63,402 of record NW_022985698.1, read on the forward strand.
AGGGTTTCTATAGTTGGGTTAAGGTCCCCAGTTGGACGTATGCACAATACCAATGACAACCTTTGCCAAAAGTTTAGGGTATGACTAAAAGAGGGACAATAGGATTCCTAATTGGGTAAAGGTCCCCCGTTGGACAGTGTGCACAATACCATGACGGTCGTTGCTAAACAGTTTGGGTACAAACAATAGAGGGACAATAGGAGGTCCCTTGTTGCATGTATAACGAAATAAATATTGTTGTCATACTACCCTTGGAAAGATATCACATAATAAACAAAATATTACAAAACAGATATCATAAGCAAAAATAATAAATTGATGAGATGTATTTGCAAGACAAGGACCAAGACTTTGTGCTGTCAATAGGTCATTTTGAGTACAGTGGACACAGTACTGTGGGACACTGATTGGTTTGGGGTAAATTTGTCTTGATGTACCCAAACCAAACAGTGCACTCGCATAGTGTCCACCATACGTCAAAAATGCTATAACGCTGTATTCATTAGAATGAAGGTTTCGGGTACCCAAAGAGCTCAAAGTCCAACTGGTAAACCTCCCAAAGGTTTTGAATTTGTTCTTTGCTCAACTGACTCATGTAGTGGTCAAAGTTTTCCGAGCCATTCGACGGAACACTTACACTTTTGGGCGGATACGAAACCTTTGTCTGCACATCCAACTTCGACATGATGTATTCGGAATCGTCATAGACGGTGTCTAACGTGCCAATATAGTCGTAGTTTATTTTACACGGAGAACAAAGCTGATAGAACTCTTTCCAGTGTAAGTCAAACAAAGCTTTGTTAGCTTTGGCGAGGTAAGAAGCCCACTCACTCCACGTGATAGTCTCGCCAGTATTAAGCTCCCTCATCGTTGCATTCTTCCTGAACTTCTTCATGATGTACTTGCCAATTTTTTGGTAGGGCGGAGACCCTCTGTAAACATCCATGTTTGCGAACTTATTTCCGTACGCTGACAGAACACGCTCAAATGGATGCCGTGTGAAGATGAACTTGGTATATGTTTCCAGACGGTGTTGTTGTTCTCTTGTGTTGAACGAACGGAGTGTCCTTTTGTTTTCACTAAAGTACGCGTGGGCCATTCCTGTTGTGATATCTTCCGTTCGATTCTGATTACCATCCATCACCATAAGCAGTCTCTTCCAGTTGGTGCACCCAGCCTGTCAGCAAACACAATGACAAGTAGAATTTGAAACTTTGCATGGTGGAAATACGATATGGAAAGGTTTGCGGTAACACCATGTAATGACTATCTCTAAATTAGTTGGGTTGCTTTGCGCAATGGGTATTTGCGAAAAGGTATATTGTTTATACGTCGTTATGAGTTGATTTACCGCTTTGTGCTATAAGAGCGATTGACTGGGGGAAAAAAAACGTTTTAAAATAGCTTTGTGAACTAAAAATGGTCGCCATTTTGTACAACCAATTCGTATTAAACCTTTCCATTTTTCATGAACAAACCGCGCTGGTTGGCATGCACGGCTGGTTGTTAAGCAAAACACCCGATCGATCGTGTTAACAGATGTTCTGGCCAAATTCAACATTTTATGCAAGCTTTCAAATATGTATCTCTCATGATCGGTTGCTTTGTTTTCAACAATTTTTGTTTGTTTGACATTGTTACATTGTCTGTTTTTGTTTTTACATTTATGGCTTTCATTAGTTTTTCGAACCTAGGTTGGCAAAAACTCAGGCTGTGATTTGACAATAGAAAGGTCTATAGTTACAGTAACAAACACCTTAAAGGGTGTGGCTATTTTTTGTATTACATTAAATTTTGGTATAAAGGCAGTGGACACTTTTGGTAATTACTCAAAATAATTGTTAGCATAAAACCTTTCTTGGTGACGAGTAATGGGGAGAGGATGATGGTATAAAACATTGTGAGAAACGGCTCCCTCTGAAGTGCCATAGTTTTCGAGAAAGAAGTAATTTTCCACGAGTTTGATTTCGAGACCTCAGATTTAGAACTTGAGGTCTTGAAATCAACCATCTAAACGCACACAACTTCGTGTGACAAGGGTGTTTTTTTGTTTCATTATTATCTCGCAAGTTCGATGACTGATTGAGCTCAAATTTTCACAGGTTTGTTATTTTATGCATATGTTGAGATACACCAACTGTAAAGGCTAGTCTTTGACAATTACCAATAGTGTCCACTGCCTTTAAAGATAATGATGGTAGTAGCTTCCCTTAAAATGATACTCGCTGAGGTGCTGTGGTTTATAAGAAATAATGATCAAAACAAATTTCACAAAAGTATTGTCGTCTCGGTAGGTAACGGATTTACGCGGCTCTCCTGAGAACATTGCTCTGTGATTTTCATTTTGTTTCTCAAAAACCTGACGACTAATGAGGCTGAAACTTCTACAGGTAAAGTTGATATACATCTGCATTCACAGTGAGTAATGAAGAATACATGTCATGGCCAAAAAGTTGATCTTCAAAAAGGTATCAAAACCCTGAGACCCTTAAATGCAGTGGAAACTTGAGAGATGTTGATAGTATAAAAGTAACACATTGTGAGAAGACTCCCTCTGAAGTAACATAGTTTTCAAGAAAGAAGTAATTTTCAACGAAATTGATTTCGAGACTTCAAGTTTAGAATTTGAGGTCTCGAAATCAAGCATCTGAAAGCACACGACTTGTGTGACAAGGGTGTTTTTTCCCTTCATAGTTATCTCGCAACTCCGACGACCAATCGAGCTCAAATGTTCACAGGTTTGTTATTTTATGCATATGTTGAGATACACCAAGTGAGATGACTGGTCTTTGACAATTACCAAGAGGGTTCAGGGGTGGATTTCACAAAGGGAGTCCTAACTTAGGACTAGTCCTAGGCAATGCTAAGAGATAGGACCAGTCCTAAGTTAGGATGAGTTACTGGGCCCAATTTCATAGAGCTGCTTAAGCACAAAAATTTGCTTAAGCAAAAAAAATTGCTTAGTAAAATCAGATTACAGGCCAAGACTCCACTAAATTGTTATGCTAAGTAACAACAGCTAAATACTAGTCATAAGCAATGTATATGGCATGAAATTTTGGCCAGTAACACGTGTAAAATAAGCGAGCTAATTTCGTGCTTAAGCAAATTTTTTGCTTTGAAGCAGCTCTATGAAATTGGCCACTGGTCCTAACTTAAGACTAGCCCTATCAGTTAGCATTGCCTATAGGACTAGTGCTAAGTTGGGGAGAGGCTTGTGAAATCGACCCCTGATATGATACAATTATGCATTCAGTTGAAAAGGTTGAAGGTTTCTTGTCGCCACAATATTTAGCCATGCATAACAAAAAATCACATCAGCACCACACAATGAAACCGAGTTGAATAGTGAAAATACCAAAAATGCAACCGTCAGGGCAAGGTGGGTCAAAGCGGCGTACACAATACTGATCACAATGCTGATCAAAAGAATAACAGTTGGTCGTCACCAAAACCACCAACTAATATTCAATGAACCATGAGTCTCGGCACAAAATAAAGTATAGATTTTGTCATTCCACTAAGTTGAGAAACAGTGTGATTTTTGTGCAATATTTGTCCATATTATGAAAAGAAATCATTTATTTTACCCAATTATCACATGTAGCATTCCCCTTTGAGTGTGAAAATGTTTGGTGAAGTATGAATTTGTTTTAATGCATTTTAATGGAAATTATTTTGAAAAATGTGTTATTTGGATGCAACACGACACCGTGTCCATGTTTCATCCAGAAGTTTATTTATCAAATTTTCATGACGACATAAACGTTTACATAATATAGTTTTCTTGATCTAATCCTTTATTTGGGTCCAAGCAACCGTGAAAACTCACACAGAATTGCATACATACCTTGCGTTGATTGTCCCAGGTATTGATGGACCACGAAGACAACAAATAGAACGGCACCGAGAATCAAAACAACAAGCCGGAACTGGCATGTTTGATTTCTTGTTCTTATCAGATACATCTTGAAATAATCTTACGTGTAACACGTGTAAAATAAGCGAGCTAGTTTCGTGCTTAAGCAAATTTTTTGCTTCGAAGCAGCTCTATGAAATTGGCCACTGGTCCTAACTTAGGACTGGTCCTATCTCTTAGCATTGCCTTTAGGACCAGTCCTAAGTTATGACTACCTTTGTGAAATCCACCCCAGTGTCTTTAATATTCCACGCACCTTTTGTATGAAGCAGTAGAGGAGTTTATGCTTGTCGATCACAAGTAACTGTCCTTGTGTTGTGGAGCTAATACCGCCCATGTTTAGTTCGGGATGTTTCGCACATGACTCTTGTATGTATTTGTGACGTTGGAGCTGCACTCCGGATTGTTTTTCCAAAAAGGCCTCCTTTGCCGAATACTCGGTGGATTTCGCTACCTTCATGGTCTAAGAAAAGAGAGAGGTTGAAATATTATCAAACATCAACACATTAACATTTAAACAGGTGGCACAAATATCTTTAATGTACACAGTTAACCCATTAGTGCCATGTTGATGTGGGAGTTTATTAGTGTGATGCACATACACAATGGCCACTGCCATGGCTGTTCCCCATTCAAAACTTGTGATAGTTTTCTGGATTAATCCTAGCTGAAGTTTGTCCAAAATAAAAACTTGAATAAATTCTCTTCAATTTCAGGTGGCTAACGGATCGGACGATACACTGTAACAGAGAATGTAAGTGGAATCTTCCCTTATTTTTTACACAGTCAGTAATGTTGCTGCTGTATTTTAGTAGTTTGATTAATTGATTGAAGTTATGCGGATAAAAATACACAGTAAGACATACAAACAACACAGGATGGTATTGCTTAACAGAAACAGGTTACTAGTCAAAATTACATTAAGCTTGCATTATTGTGGCTGGTGCCCCCACTCAATTAGGATTAGAAAGGGTCTGACTTAAAGTCAGGTCATTGACATTAGGAACAGAATCATTAATCGTGACTATAAAGGCAATGGGCCCAATTTTGCAAAGAAATTTGTCAAGCAGTATTTCTGTTTAAAGACACTGGACACGTTTGGTAATTGTCAAAGACCACTCTTCTCACTTGGTGTATCTCAACACATGCACAAAATAACAAACCTATGAAAATTTGAACTTAATTGGTCGTCGAAGTTGCGAGATAATGGTGGAAGAAAAACACCCTTTTCATACGAAACTGTGTGCTTTCAGATGCTTGATTTCGGGACCTCAATATCTAATTGTGAGGTCTTGAAATAAAATTCGTGGAAAATTACTTCTTTCTCGAAAACTACGTTACTTAAGGGAGCCGTTTCTCACCGTATGTTTTATACTATCAACAACAGCTCTCGATTGCTCGTTACCAAGTAAGTTTTTATGCTAAAAATTATTTTGAGAAATTACCAATGGTGTCCACTCCCTTTAACAGCTTTATGAAATTGGGCCATGTTGCGTGTGTCAAAAGAAAGGTCAATATAGTCCAAACAGGGAACCTTACAGTGTATAGCATACTACACTCCACTTACCAATTGTGGGCCTTCTTCTTTTTGGATGGACACTCTTTCATGCTCTTCATTTTTGTCATTCGAATCTATTGCAGGCACTAAATATAGGGAAAAGGGGAAATTTTGATCGGTTTATGGTATTCTCGTCGATATCCTAAATATCTCATCAATGTATAAACCAATTCAGGCATCAATTCCAATTTTATTTTATGTAACAAGCAAACTAATTCATTTGTGACTTTATTTCAAAAGATAATAGAAATGGCTGTTTACAAACTGCTTCCAACAAAAACTACATGGTATCACAACATGTGCAAAATATTATTACTGGTCTCACGTGTTGATCCTACTTGAGAAGAACTGGGGCCAAATTCACAAAGAGATAAGACTAGTCTTATCTGAAGTTAGGACCCCAGTAAGTGGGGCCAATTTCATAGAGCTGCTTAAGCAAAAAAAATGGCTTAAGCACGAAAATAGCTCGCTTATTTTTCACATGTTACTGGCAAAAATGTCATGCCATATACATTGCTTGTGACTGGTATTTAGCTGTTGTTTACTTAGCATAATAATTGAGTGGAGTCTTGGCCGGTAATCTGACTTTACTAAGCAAGGATTTTTTTGCTTAAGCAAAATTTTGTGCTTAAGCAGCTCTATGAAATTGGGCCCTGGTCTTCACTTAAGACTAGCCCTATCTGTTAGCATTGCCTATAGGACTAATGCTAAGTTGGGGAGAGGCTTGTGAAATCGACCCCTGATATGATAAAATTATGCATTCAGTTGAAAAGGTTGAAGGTTTCTTGTCGCCACAATATTCAGCCATGCATAACAAAAAATCACATCAGCACCACACAATGAAACCGAGTTGAATAGTGAAAATACCAAAAATGCAACCGTCAGGGCAAGGTGGGTCAAAGCGGCGTACACAATACTGATCACAATGCTGATCAAAAGAATAACAGTTGGTCGTCATCAAAACCACCAACTAATATTCAATGAACCATGAGTCTCGGCACAAAATAAAGTATAGATTTTGTCATTCCACTAAGTTGAGAAACAGTGTGATTTTTGTGCAATATTTGTCCATATTATGAAAAGAAATCATTTATTTTACCCAATTATCACATGTAGCATTCCCCTTTGAGTGTGAAAATGTTTGGTGAAGTATGAATTTGTTTTAATGCATTTTAATGGAAATTATTTTGAAAAATGTGTTATTTGGATGCAACACGACACCGTGTCCATGTTTCATCCAGAAGTTTATTTATCACATTTTCATGACGACATAAACGTTTACATAATATAGTTTTCTTGATCTAATCCTTTGGGTCCAAGCAACCGTGAAAACTCACACAGAATTGCATACATACCTTGCGTTGATTGTCCCAGGTATTGATGGACCACGATGACAACAAATAGAACGGCACAGAGAATCAAAACAACAAGCCGGAACTGGCATGTTTGATTTCTTGTTCTTATCAGATACATCTTGAAATAATCTTACGAAAACGTCTTACTATAGTCCGGTTCTTAGCGCCCTTGCACTCGTTACTGGTAACGCCGACTGCAAAATTTATGGTTCTGCGACGGCAAAGATGACATTTGGCGTCATATCTACGCATGGAAACAACGTTTGGCTGAACAACCGTCGCAGTCGCGATTCTGGTGTCCATAGTATCTATGGTATATACATGGAGGTCTTGGTATATATGTTTCAATTGCCGGACACAATGGCGGCCCGTCCTTTTGCGCTTGGGTGCATTTGTATGGGACATAATGGTACCCTTTGTAAAATCGTTGAGAGGTTAACAATGGCACGTCTTGGTGGTATCAAGTGTCCATGGTGGTCAGTGGATTGCTTGTGGGCCCATGGGTGTCGCATGAGTGGGTACATGAGTAAGTGCAAGTGCCAGCGCGCACACAGACATACAAGAATGATTTTATCGGGGTAGAGAGGACCATCGAGGTATAGTGGTGTGTTGAGATAACTTGATGCACCATTGAGAGTCAAGGCGCACCGGTCAGAAAAACCTCTCATTTCATTTGTTTCGTATTCATGACCGTCGCGGCTATGAATATATAAAGAGCTCGGAGGACACATTTTAAAAAATCCAATTCGGGAATATTATATACTGTAACAGACAAAAACTCTTGTAACACGGAGCAACAGGGTTTTATTGTACCTACAAAAATTATTTCATCATTTTATATATCAAAAAATAAGAAATATGGGACAAAAAACGTTACCCTCTTTGTGCAGAAATAAGGGTCTCCAAAAACGTCATTTTTTAAATATTTAACGAAGTCGTGCAGAAGAATTTTACAGATGGACTGTTAGGTAAACTATTAATGTAGTCTATCGCTATATTCGTTATTTCTAAGGTCACTCGAAACAGTCAAGTTCACCAAAAGAATCCGTCTTCGTCAGCGTGACCGTTCAGAATCGAGAAGTCCGCCATGTCTCGCTTGTAAAATGAGAGCCCACACGTGATTGGTCAAAACATGGACAATGCTCACTGTCCTATGTAAACAATGTAACCAATCAGCTGCTGTGTAAGGAAACGCTAGGCATTTGCCTAGCGTTTCCGTACATAGCAGTCATGTCTTGTTCCCTACTTCAAACGTCACACTGATTAATGCGGTGTTGGGGTGCCAGGCTTTTCAAATGGTTGTGAATTTGTCTAAAAGGGATTCGTTTAAAGTAGGTCTGCCGTACAATGGCCAAGCCCATTACAATTATATTTGGAAGCATTTTATTATGCCATTCCTCCGAAAATAATAGTAGATATGCGCCGTGGTTTACACCTTTATTAAAGCAACACTATTGCCTTCAAAGGACCACCATTACTTGCCCATTCTCACATGCTTTTATCCTGTCAAGATTGGTCAATTGTTCACAACATTTTTATTAAAACACTGCAACATTATTTTCTTGTTTCATGAATTAATTTATTTATTTGATTTCTTCTTTCAGCTGCAGGAATTTCTCATGCAATTATCCACATTTTACAGAGTCTTGATTGTTTAAATAAATTTTTAATGCTAGGTCAGCACGGAGAATTAATAACAAAAAAGTTGTTACAGGAACACCCAGGTAATTAAGAGATCTGTAAACATTATACTTTCTAATTCAACTAGTTTCTTATTTTCCCTATTATCTCTAAATATCAAAAGCAACTTGCAATACAACATTAAGTATTCTTTTGGTCTGTCGTTGAATATTGATTAAAACAATGTAATTTATCTTGGTGAGAACCCCGTAATGCAATAATTGAACAATGCTTACTCTTTACGTTAACATTATTTTACATATACAGTACTATTGGCAAAGATCTTTTTGTCGAAAAGCTGGTTCACATTTTAACTATCTTTTTTCTGTCTCTGAAACGAAGTTTGTTAATATCAAGAACTACATGAATGACAATATATCATCGGCAACTGAGCAAAACATACCTAATATTGTTTTTAAAAAAAATTACCTGAAGGTTCCTATCTAGATTGTTTTTGTTTTTTTCAAGTTTATGAATATTTTTTTAATTTAAATCTTAAGCCTCAAGCCTGGTTCATACTTCCTGCGAATGTGAATGAGATACGGATGTTGATATCAAAAGTTCACAAATAATTTGCAGAGGTTGAATTGTGCGAATATTGCTTTACGTGCTAAAATTGCGTTACGTGCGAATATTGAGATGTGCGAATATCCCAGCGAAAACAGAGTTGTGATGTTAAATTCACGTAAAATTTGTATCGAATTCACATTCGCAGGAAGTATGAATTAGGCTTGAGGCTTTAGATTTAAATTAAAAAAATATTCATAAAGATAAAGTCACAAGCATGCAAACTGAATTCGCAGGGTCTGTTAGCTTGAGAAAAAAAAAACACCAAGACCTTTTACTTAGTACGAGGTTCTTAAGTGTCTTGTAAGAAGGTACGAAGTGTCCAAGATACGAAGTGTCCAAGATACGAAGTGTCCAAGGTACGAAGTGTCCAAAGTACAAAGTGTCCAAGGTACGAAATGTCCAAAGTCACTTCGTACCTTGCAAAGGTACGAAGCGCCAAGGGTGCGAAGTGCCAAAGGTACGAAGTGTCCCGACACCTTTCATCTCGGAAGACTGTTTTTTGACCTATCCATGCCTAGCGGTACCAACTACATCTCTGAGCACGGCAATCCTGAACAGGCATCATTGCACCACCCCGTAGAAATCTGGCTGGGTTACAACATCAGGAAGAAACCATGCAGTCAATGTTCAACTTCACGTTCTCCGACAAGTACTTTGTGATGGAATTATCCAAAAGCTAGAAACAACGGTAGGTCATCAAGGGTAGGCCTGAGGTTCGGAGGAAAAAAAAGTAACATAATATTTTAATTTTACATTGTTTAGATCCCATCATATAGTTTAAATAAAAAAATATTTGACAAAAATAACCAGGCTAATTCTCATTGTACACGGACCTAAACTGGGGGCGCTGTACTCCGTAGCACGTTAATATAAGGTTTGCGGTATAAACACATCCGGTTATTAAATATTAAACTTCAAATAAGAGGACAACTAACACAAAACAAAAGAAACAAATCAACTGCAATCATAAATTATATAAATGCAATAAAACAAAGAGCAAGTTGAAGACAGAAACTTGTGTTTTGTAAACATCGTGTGCAAAATAACCTAGTACTGTCACTGTAGTATGAGCATTTAAATAATTATAACAATGTTTAGTGGATTCAGGTCCCTACCCTACTACTTCTTTCTGATATTTAAAAAAATATTTTATAAATACATGCCACGACGGCGATGTCCAACGACAAAACAAATAAAAAGCAGCACCAGAAAAATCGTGTTTACTGTGACGTCACGCTATACAACTACAATGAGTGCCGCAACAGCGGAGAAATTTGTGATTTTTCTTGAAATTACGAGGCCGAAAACACGACAACGGTTGAACGTGCAGAAGTGAATGTACCATCAAGAGGACCGCAAACCCTTCGTCTACCATAATATCGACCTCATTTGTCTCCATTATGCTCGAAACAGTCAAGTTCACCAAAAACGTGAGGCTACTCTTCGAAAAGTGTGAAAACTTAAGTACACTTCAGTTGAAAATAAAAATGTCTTAGAGGGGTTAAATTCGGCAAAAATTGGGTTCTAAATCTACGTTAGATTGTCGAGAAGGCTACTTACCCCACCATGTTGGTTTTACTCTGATGGAAATGTACTTCCCATCGGTTTCAAGGAGCAGTGTCGGAACGCTCGCAATTTCACGCGAAATCTCGAAGGGGTCCGAGGCCCGCTCTCGCTGCAAATGAAATCGAGCTCCGCGCTTCATTATCGAGCACGCTGCGCCTAGACAATGTAGTTAGTTTAAAAAGTCCGTGCTTGGCGCCAGGTTTTGTTCTTTGCCGTAGAACATTTTGTTTTCTTGTTGAGGTTAAACTGCAGAGCTTTTGAATTGAGATACGAAATATTCGGCGCTTCGGATCGGTACCCTAGATAATGGTCCGGAGTTCAGTGCTCCAATGGGGAGAGCTCCCCTTTTATTTGGTTAGCTTTGCATCCATGTTTTAGATAAACCCGGAATAAAATTTGTAATTTAAAAGGGAGTGCCTCATGATCCTTGGTGAGCCTTGCATAAGGCATGGGTAGTGCCCTATATTAATAAACATGGTAAGTGGGTGTTTTAAATTGGTAGTGCCCCCTTTTGTTTAGCTTTACACCGGGGAGTGCCCTTAACTAATGAACCCGAAACAATTAATGGCCGTTTTAAATGGGGAGTGCCCGTCTTTGGTTAGCTTTCCTTCGGGGAGTGCACCAAGTATAATTAACCCGGAAAAATCGGGTGTAAATATGGGGAGTGCCCATCTTTGTTTGCTTTATGCATGTATCGGGAAGTGCCCCAAGTATAAACCCAGAAATTGGTGTTTTAAACGGAGAGTGCCCATCGTTGGTTAGCTTTACATCGGGGAGTGCCCCAAAGTAACGAACCCGAAAGAAAAGAAAAAATGGGGAGTGCCCATCTCTGGTTAGCTTTAGATCCCCAAAATGGGTGTTTTAAATGGGGAGTGCCCATCTTTGGTTTAGCTTTCCTTCGGGGAGCGCCCGAAGTATATAATGAACCCGAAAAAATTGGGTGTTTTAAATGAGAGTGATGTGTTCACGTGATCACACTTGGTTACGCAAATGAGTTGACCTCGTGTAAGGTCACACGGAGGCAGAGTGGAAAACTGAGGAACAGAGAATAAAGCACATGTTGATGCAGAAATTGAATTCGTATATTATTGCTTTTAATAGTGTTGATGATTTAATTCGTTAGTCTATTAAGAAATTACAGGGAGTGCCTATGTTTGTTTAGTTTTATGTTCGGAAATGCCCCAAGTATGAACCCGGAAAATGGGTGTTTGAAATGGGGAGTGCCCATCTTCTTCGGGGAGTGCCCCAAGTATTGAACCCGGAAAATTGTGGGTTTTAAATGGGGAGTGCCCATCTTTGGTTAGCTTTCTTTTTGGGAGTGCCCCAAGGATTGAACCCGGAAAATTGGGGGTTTAAGATGGGAAGTGCCCATCCTTGGTTTTCCTTCGGGGAGTACCCCAAGTATGAACCCGGAAAATAGGTGTTTGAAATGGGGAGTGTCCATCTTCTTCGCGGAGTGCCCCAAGTATTGAACCCGGAAAATCGTGTGTTTTAAATGGGGAGTGCCCATCTTTGGTTAGCTTTCCTTCTGGGAGTGCCCCAAGGATCGAACCTGGAAAATCGGGTGTTTAAGATTGGGAGTGTCCATCCTTGGTTAGTTTTCCTTCGGGGAGTGCCCCAAGTAATGAACCCGACAAAATCGGTTATGTAATGGGGAGTGCCCATCTTTGGTTAGTTTTATATCCGGAAGTGCCCCAAGTATACAACCGGAAAATGGGTGTTTTAAATGGGGAGTTTCCATCTTTGGTTAGCTCCTTCGGGGAGTGCCCCAAGTATTGAACCCGGAAAATTGGGTGTTTAAGATGGGAAGTGCCCATCCTTGGTTTTCCTTCGGGGAGTGCCCCAAGTATGAACCCGGAAAATAGGTGTTTGAAATGGGGAGTGCCCATTTTCTTCGGGGAGTGCCCCAAGTATTGAACCCGGAAAATCGTGTGTTTTAAAAGGGGAGTGTCCATCTTTGTTTAGCTTTCTTTCGGGGAGTGCCCCAGTAATGAACCCATAAAAATTTGTGTTTTAATTGGGAGCGGAATGGCCCATCTTCTTGTTTAGCTTTTCATCGGGGAGAGCCCCAAGTAATAAACCCGGGAAAAAAATGGGTGTTTGAAATGGGGAGTGACCATGTTTGGTTTTTCATCGGGGAGTGATTCCATTAATAATACTCAAAAAAAAAAAAAAAAAAAAAAAAGCCTTGAATGGCGAGTGCCCCACTTGGGTAGGCCTTGCGTAATGAGGGAGTTCCCTGAGTAATGAGCCCTGGAAATGGGTGTTTCTAAACGGGGAGTGCCCCTCTCTTTTGGTCTTGGCCGGCACTGGGGCGTCCCCCCTTGCTTGGGCCTTGGAAGTTAGGGAAAAGCGGGTAGTGCCCCCTTAGGTTTAGGCGTATTTTGGTTTAATCGGCTAATGGACGCTGGAAAATCTCTACAGACAAAATGAGGTCTAGTATTTGGAGAGTGCCTCCATCCAGGGATCATGATTTGAAGCTTTTAGACGTACAAAATAAGTTTATATACTTATTTGTGTAGAGCCAGTAGGGGAGATAGCCTTAGCTTTGATCCACACCGGGTCTTCGTCAGATGTATAAGCAAACACAAGCAACATAGCAAAAGGAGGGCAAAGAACTATGGGAAGGCTCCGAAAAAGCGGAAATTATACCCATTCAAAGTTGTTATCTTACAGACATGGGGTGGCTACGATCCCTTAAGAGTGTCACCGGTATGAATAATACCCCCCTCTAAAAAAAAGATTGTAGACTTACGTCATTGGTTAAAAATATTCATATATGCAAATCACCCCAAAATCAAATCAGCTTTCACACCTTTGGCGGCGCACTATACTTCGCCGTCATTCATATTCTTGTAGAAGACGCGTAAACAGCTTTCCTTTCCTTCGTCTTCTACTTACAGGTAAAGATTTTCTATTTTCAAATATTATGCTTATAACTTTATTTCATTTATTTATATAACATGTGACTAGAGCAAATGTATAATAGAGTTACAGTACATATTACTGTGATTTATCGTTATTTTGTAGATAATTATTGTTTGCGGGATGTTTTCCTGTATATTGAGATATGCAGGAAAAGCAACCAAATTCAGTTTAATCTCGTACTCTCGTTGTAAATAATGTTTAAGTAAATATATAACACAAGCGTGATTATTTTAACGTCTGTCCATTTTGTTTATTTGGACTTACGATGTCTCTATCGTCGACTGAGTCACATAATTCAAGATGGCGGCCGCCAGCAAGCTTTTGGCGGGAACCGTGCGCCTTGTTTTATTTGTTTTCTGCCTTAAGCAATACCTTTACCTTTTAATTTAATTGATTTCTTTATTAAATCTAAATATATCCTAAATACGCATTAGCCTTTATTAATTAAAAAGTCATTCATATTCTTGTAGAAGACGCGTAAACAGCTTTCCTTTCCTTCGTCTTCTACTTACAGAATAAACATCGTGACAATAAGAACAACAACACAGCCGTGTCCTCTATCCTTTATTTGTCCTATTAAATACCGTGGGCTACAAGAGTAACGTAGTGAGGACAGAATGATGGTCATTGGAAGGGTGGATTACCGGCCAAAAAGGCTAGCTAGTAGGGGAGCAGGACTTTCGTATCTTATAAAGTTAGAAATAAAAGGAAAGGCAACGGGGAATGCCACACTTCTGGTTTTGGCGGGCAGCAGGGGAAGGCCCTAGGAAATGGACTTGGAGGTGTGCACTCTGAAAGTTTGGTGCCTCTGTTGGTTTGGCCTCTGTTAGTTAGCCTTGGTAGGAGGGCGGTATTTATAGGTACGGCTCAGGGGGAGTACCCCCTCAGTTACCCCTTAGTCTGAATGGCGTTGCGTTTATGCATTGAGTATGGTCTGAGAGAGTTTTCAATGGGGAGTGCCTTTATAGCGGTTTTGGCACCATAATATAGGAAACTGTCCCGGTTAATGGGGTTCCTATAAGACTAGAGCTCAATAAAAGAAGCTTCTTAAAGGAGGTTTGGTAGATTGTTTGCACTTGTATCACGTTTGTTCAATACAGGCAAAGTCGGCTCTGAAAGTCCATAAACCTGGCAGGCTTCAGTTGCTTAAGGCTTCCCGAGACCGGTTACGATCGTAACGTAGCTTATGTTATGGCTCTACGATCGTGACGTAGCTTATGTTATGGCTCTACGATCGTAACGTAGCTTATGTTATGGCTCTCCTTCGTAAGTACGTCTCCGAGTTCGCTCCTCTATCACCCGAGGACATCAAAGAGAAGCAGTTGTATGTGCCGAGAGACAGGGATGTATGTTTCCGTTGCCGAAAAAGGGGTAAATTTTTATCGAGACTGCAAGGAAATACTCCAAGTTTTCCCGAGCCGGTTTGGCATGGTGGACTTTTAGTCAACGTACGTCGGGGGAAGGGAGCCTCAGGTGATATTTGGGTTTTCTATGTGCATGCTCTAAAGTGGGAAATCATTAGATTTTTAGGTTTGTTCGAGGAATGCCTCGCCCCCTACTTACTCAAAAAAATATACTTTATAGATCGGTCATTGGCCGTTGTAAATGTTTTATAAGCTGTCCTTTGAACGGTTTCTCTCTTGATTAAACCTAGTAGTATAGGCGGTTCTTGAAGATATTGGGAACCCGTGTGTGGGAGCACTCATCTTGCTACCCCTTTGACTATGTTGCAGCTCAGGCTGCAAGGCGGCGCAGAGGTTCGTGTTTCTGGGTAGATATATCATGGGCCCCCCGATGGATCAGAGCCAAGTCCTGCTAAAGTTCTTTCAGGTGTTGGCCGGCCTAATTTTCAAGCCCTGCGGTTTCGAGACCCAGATTTATTTGTAGCTGGAAGGTCTGCACGATCATCCCAAGCGTGGAATGACATATTGACTGAGTGCCCTCACGCCGGCCAGCAGATAGGGCGATGGTTGCGTCAGGGCGTAGACTTGTTTGAGTTTTCCCAACCCTTTAGAGGGAAATACCGGGGTAGAATCTTTGACTCGGCTATCCTTCCACCCATGTACTTTTCTAACGCCCCTATTTGCAAGGAATTCACCCCTTTCATTAATGAGACAATTTCGAAGCGCCTTGTAGAGGGGTCAGTGGAACTTTTGGGGCGGTAAAAAGCACGAAACCGCCGAGGTGTGTCAATGCGCTCACCATCGAGCCTCCCCAAAACAGACTAGTTTTGTCGATGAAGGGGCCAAACATCTGGTGTAAGGATACACCTTTCAAATTAGTTCCATTGGGGGATACTGTGGAATTGATTAGTCGAGGTGGAAAGTTCTCGGGAATCGACGACGCTCAGGGATACAAACAAATCCTTCTAAATGAGAGGCCTATGGACCTTCTGTGGCTTCGAGTGGGCGGGATTCTATTTTGTTGCAACTACTCTCCCGTTCGGTTTCAAAAACAGTGCCTACATATATTCCTCACTTGGGTTTTGTCTCTCAACCTGGTTAAAAAAAACGGGCATTCACACAGAAGTTTGGATCGTCGACCGTTTCATTGGAGAGTGTAGTGGAGAGTGGAAGTCTTGTTCCTAAAGGCAGAATGTTTGTTTTTGTTTCTTTGCAGGGCTCGATCAGCGACTCGAGTCAAAAGGCTGCTAGAGCGTTGTATGTAGTCTGTTACATGCAGTCACTTGGATACTTCATCAACCTGAAGAAGAGCTAATTGCAGCCGGTTTCATGGATGGTGCATTTGGGTCTAGGGGTTTGTTCAGACTCCCTATTCTGGATCCCGGATAAGAAGAAGTGCTCATTCGCCCATGTTAGGGAGGACATGTTGAAAGCAGGTTCGGTGCTTCTGAAAAAAATGCAGCACTTTGTCGGAAAATGCCAAGCTCCATTTTAGTGTTCATTGCTACTTCCCTTTTGTCCGGGAGTGTTGCTCCTTTATGTTTGAGTTGGATGAGGTCACACCTGTTCATTTAACTCAACCGGTGCGCGATGAAGTGCTCTTTTGGCGTTTTGTCGACTCATTTTCAGAGCCTATCCCATGGAGGAAAGAGCGGTACCAGTGACAGTAAGGTTGGCGTCGGATGCCTCTGGTCATAAATGGGGTGGGTATTTGTCGCTTCCCGGTCAAAACGCCATCACCTTCGGCGTTTATTGGTCATCTAATGTGCAATTTATAACAGACATCTGTTACAAAGAGGCACTGGCTTTGTATTTTGTTTTACTGTCAGAAATATATACACTCTTGGACAGAAGAGTCGATGTGCAGGTAGATTCACAAAGTCTCTCCTAGAAGCTAATTTCGGCCTAAAGTTGGAGTGGGTCCCAAGTGGGGAAAACCAGGCAGATTTTCCATACAGGGAGCTTTCTAGAGCGGACGCTCGTCTTGCAGCGTCGATGTGGCACTTCCTGCAAAGGGAGCTCGGTGGAAGTTCGGGGTTTTCATGGGGTCTCACGACACTGCCCTCCAATGTTCCGAAAGGCCGTGATAAGAGAACCTTCTTCTCAAGATTCCCAGTCCAAGGCTCGTCAGGGATTAACGTGTTTGCACAGTCATGCCCTCTGGGTGAGCAGCTGTATGTTTTCCCTCCCTTTGTGCTCATTCCAGCTCTGATCAAGCTTTTCATCGAATGGTGTCGGTGACAATAGTAGTGCCGAAGCACCACCATCCAAGGTCCTGTTGGCCGCGTTTAGTGTACGGTATTTTGCGACACGGTCTTTGCGCCTAGAGCGGAACTCGGTCAGACGGGCGTCCTGGTATTTCCGTCAAGGCGAGGATAAGGAAAAAAAAACTCAGAGGGCCTTCGATTCGAGCCTTGGGCATGCGAGTGTCGTTTTCCTGCGGATGGTCGGATTTCGAGGGAGGTTCGTTTGCAGCGTTTTGGCAGAGCCCTGTCGAGCAAAGAAACCGGAGTTGGCGGTTCTAGACGGAGGTGTAAACAACATCAGCAAGGCTGGCGGTGCAGGAGTAGAGGAGTTGCTGGGAGTTCTTGCCTCGGCGGGTAAACGTTTGTAAACCAAGTGTCAGGGGATAAAGTTTGCTTTTTTCTCTCCAACGATTGTATAACTCAGTCAGACCTAGTAGGTCAGGTTCATTTACGGTTTGGGGGAGTATGACATCACAGAGACGACTGCAAAGATTACTCGGGTCAGTTTTGGTCTTGCGTACCAGAGTGCACGTGGATTTAGATATTTCGCTCAGGTTCCTTTTACCCCCAACAAGTTTTGGTAACCGTACTGTTTTCTTTCCTTTCCTTGTCTCTCAAGCTCGACCGGGTCAAGTCGAGGCTTAAAGAGTTGGACTATCATTTTGACAAGTTTGACATTCAATACGCGGAAAAGGAGTTTGGTATAAGCAGTTTGTCGACCTTTCTTTGGAGCAATCATAGCTCAGGCTATTTCACTGACGGCGAGGGCTCGATTCAGCGACCCCAGAGGATGTGGCTTAGTTTTTACCGGATCGAGACTCAAAGGGTCGAACACAGGTTCATGCCTTGGGTTGCGGAAATTTTGGAAAAAGTGGACCTTTTGGCTGTGGGTGTGAGCGACATCTTTCAGCCGGAACAGTCGATTCATACATTGGTCAGCTCAGGGCCTATTTCAACACAGGTGGAAAGACACTTCCTTGGCGGCAGAACTCACAATGGGGCAACCCTTGTATTTCCTTTCGAGTGCGGAAATATTTAAAGGCAACGAGGCTTGAGCAAGCTGAAGCCCGGGTGACGCCCAGACAAGCAGTCCCCATTTTCTCGGACAGGATCAGGTGGCTCGCAAACGAAATCAGGAAGTGAATAACAAAGCTTCAGGAGACCGACCATGTACACTTCGTGGGGCAGTTCATTTTGTACAGGGACTTGGCTTTCTTCTTGTGCCTATGGTGGGCAGGAGATAGGTCGGAAGATCTAGGGTGAACGAAGACCAGTGAAATCACTAAGATTTATGGCAGAGATCCTCTTCTCAGCCACACTATTGGCCAAACTGTGCGGCAAGGTGGCTCATCTCTCGTTGTAATCCCTAATAAGATAGCAGTGAAATGGACCGGCAGGGGCTTTGGAAGGCATGGTCAGGTTTGCACGGGATACGGACATCTACACCGGATCACAGGTCGTTGACTAACAATACGTTCACAGGAAACGGCCCCACGAATTGCCTTAAACTATATTTCTCAGCTTCGTCAGATCCGGGTGACCGCGTCTTAAGACCATACGGTGGAAAGGCGGGAGTAGCATCCACTCTGCGGTTGCAGGGAGCCACGGACCAGGAAGTGATGGATCACTGCGGATGGGTGACACAGTGAGCGTACAGACACTACACTTGGATAGATGGATAGAGTAACCAGGCGCCGCACCACGGTTCTTTTAATAAGGAAGGCCATTGAGGATGAAGGAAAGGAGCGGCCATCACCAGCAGACCAGGCTGGGGAGTTCTATCGGCCCTAAACTCCGGCTTCAAAGCTTAGAAGGCTTTTAAATCTCCAGCAGGGCAGGCAGCGACGGTGTGAGAGTTGGATGAGAGATGGGGGGAAAGTGGGGGACAGTGGCGTGCGGATCCTGGGTGCGGGTGAGGAACCTTTTCTACCCAGTCCTCAATCCATGTAGAGACCGGAGCCCAGGACGAACACAGCGGTGCAAATAATTTACTGTTCCGAACAAGGCCAATTTGACAGGTGATCAACTTCAGCAATCGGTGATGCATATTGGGTGCGTTCGATAAGCTTCCCTGGGTCGACCCCGCTGCGGTGCTCACTCGGGTGAGCCCCTGACAAGAGCTAATCGAACGATCACACTCGCCCTCTCGTGGTGACCCACAAGTGACCCACTCCACAAGCAGGGCACTGGGGGCTGACCCGGGTTAGCCCCTGGAATGACGTCAAAGCTGTTCCATCTTTACCGGGGGCAGACCGGGGTCGACCCAGGGAAGCTAATCGAACGCACCCTTAGTTATACCTGTT
The DNA here is from genome assembly GCF_902459465.1 of Asterias rubens. Taxonomy (NCBI): domain Eukaryota; kingdom Metazoa; phylum Echinodermata; class Asteroidea; order Forcipulatida; family Asteriidae; genus Asterias; species Asterias rubens. Next base: position 82,930 of record NW_022985698.1, read on the forward strand.
CATGTTTGTTGTGTTGTCTTTTAACCTTCGAGAAAGACTCTGCTAGGGTCCGAACGATAGGCCATTAACTATTTTTTACTTTCATCTGATATACTTGTTTCCCTTTATTTGTTTGCCCTTTCTGAAACAGGTACGCATTTGAAGCCTACACTATTAGGCCTGGATTAGCCCTTGCATGCGATGACATCTTCCAGACCTACAATTTCGTTTCAAAAAGTAGCAAACACCATGCCTATTATATCGTTGCGGTACCCGCTGCCAAAAACATAGGATTCGAACTGCCTCTAGCTACCGGGCGACCTCGGTAGTCTAGTTGGTAAGACACTGCTCTAGAATTGCAAGGGTCGTGGGTTCGAATCACACCCGAGTAACATGCCTGTGATATTTTTTCACAGGACTCGGGAAAGTACTGAGTATACAGTGCTAACACACATCGGTGTATGGGTAAAAACCAAAATTAATACAATGCCTGCTGTTTTCGTAACTATACGGGAAGACACAAAAAAATGCTAATAGCAGCCTACGGAACATATAACCGCCACAAACTTTGCCTTAGAAAAAGAAATAAATAGTTGGGTCCATTATAATAAAAGCTGTTAATTTTTTGACATAATTGCCGAATATTTGAGCGCTGTGTCATGCTTGTTGGTGTACTCCGGAAGCTGTTCTTCCATGCGGATCACTCTGAAATAATCAAAAGAAGAAACAACAAAATATTAGTTTGGGTCACAGACTAGAACAGATAAGCGATTTGTGGAAGTAATTTTTGAATCATTTCCTGATAAAATATCATGAGTTTTTTTGTCCCGATCTTCACCTTTCACCTACATTCATATGTAGACGACCGCTGCCCAACGTCATCTCGGACCAATCAAAACACATATACAGGTCACTGCACTTTTATTCAATGAAATGATTGTACCTAATGAAACCACTGGTGCTAGAAAAGCAAGTAGCTGCGGATAATGAGAGGGTACCAGTTTAAGGGTTGTGGACAGCATTGGGTGCGTTCGATTAGCTTCCCTGGGTCGACCCCGAGGTGCCCACGATCACTCGGGTGAGCCCCTGATAAGAGCTAATCGAACGATAATTCTCGCCCTCTCGTGGTGACGCCATGCATCTCGGGTCACCCCAAGTGACCCACTCCACAAGCAGGGCACTGGGGGCTGAGCCAGGTGAGCCACCGGAATGACTTCAAAGCTATTCGAACGCACCGGGGGCAGACCGGGGCTGACCCAGGGAAGCTAAACGAACGCACTCACCATTTTGTCTGCTCCCGCAATCCACTTCCTCTCCCGCATCGTCAGTGAAGATAACGTGACACTGGCCACATCGGCTGATGGTGCACTTAGCGCTAGGGTGATTCTTACACGAGGCATTCCAACACATGTTATCATTGCATGGTGTCTGTACGGCTGGTGCATTAGGTTGACACTCTGAGATTGCTGTGGGGTTTTTACAACAAAGATAACTTGGCATTTTGGCAGATGTTTCCGTATAATAATTCACAGTGTATTTAAGACCAGTGCCTGTTTTTATCAGGGCCAGTCAAATACCTTTTGTTCACATACAATCTTCTTGCCTGGGCAGCATGACATGGTGATCGTGATTGTGACTGGCTCACAAGCTTACGTCACAGCACGTTCAACCAATGAAATTACAGTGTATGCAAGACCAGTGCCTGTTTTTATCAGGGCCAGTCAAATACCTTTTGTTCACATACAATCTTCTTGCCCGGGCAACATGATCCTGGTGGTGTTAGATGTCGACATGTTGATCGTGACTGTTAGAGGGTGCGTTCGTTTAGCTTCCCTGGGTCGACCCCGGTCTGCCCCGGTACGTCCGAATACCTTCCACGGGGCTCACCCGGGTCAGCCCCCAGTGCCCTGCTTGTGGAGTGGGTCACTTGGGGGTGTCCTGAGGTGCATGCCGTCACCACGAGAGGGCGAGTGTGATCGTTCGATTAGCTATTGTCAGGGGCTCACCCGAGTGAGCACACTGAGGGGTCGACCCAGGGAAGCTTATCGAACGCACCCACTGTCTCGTAAGCTTATACGTCACAGCACGTTTATCCAATGAAATCATAATGTATGTAAGACCAGTGCCTGTTTTTATCAGGACCAGTCAAAATACTTACGTTGTTCACATACAATCTTGTTGCTCGGGCAGCATGATCCTGGTGGTATTAGATGTCGACATGGTGAATGTGACTGCCTCACAGCGTGCAGCTTGTGCGGGTTACCAGCGTCAGGACAGAACCACACGTTACAGAAGAGTTGGCCATTCACGCATTGACACCACGTACATGGATCATCACTTGTTTTCTCGTTGTGGGCATAGTGTTTCCCATCCTGCATGCAACCTTGACAAAACCAATGACAAGTTCAACATTAGGTTTAGTCTTGTTTTCAAGAGTCGTTCCCAGGGAGGATTCAATTTAAAATCATAAAACAATCTATTCATTTGAGACAATCAATTTTGAGAACATTGTGTTACTCACCTTCCAGTTCATAGTGTGGGCAGCAGTGTCCTGGGGCGGCTACACCCAGATATTTGCCCAGAGGTTTCGGACACGTAATGACCATACAAATCACTTCACCATTCTGGCACTTGCAACTCTTGCAATCATCAACGTCCCACGTACTTCCATGTTCATGTTCAGTTCCATCGTCAGCACGGCATGGGATGGAGGCTGTAGATAGGGAGAGCAGTTGTTTTATATATTAGTTCAGGTTGAATTATTAATAGTACATTAAACACACTTGACACATTTTGGTAAGAGTCAAATACCAGATTCTCACTTGGTGTAACCCAAAATATGCATAAAATATCCAATCTGTGAAAATTTGGTCTCAAAAGGCCTTCGTAGATGCAAAACAAAAATGAGGAAATTCTGTGTATTTCTTAAAACTTTAGATTGTTGTTGTCTACAATGCTCATTCTGGTCAAACTGTGATGTCTTATACATAAGTAGGATTTGAAACTTTGCATGGTGGGAACTATTAGAGATGGTTTGCGGTAAACACCATGCGAAAAATTATCTCTTTTTGAGTAGTGTTTAAGTTCTGAAAAGTTGTGATTAACGGCACAACGTTTCAATCAATATGCTCTGATCGTCTTCAGGACTCTAGATCCACAGACACAAGTATATTGGCTTATAATACAGCGAAATAAGCGGCAAAGCGGACTTGGCTTACTCTAAAGCGCAAAATGTATCTTCAGTTCCTACAATCCTTGTGTTTTTGAGGGTTTTTGTTGTTCATTTGTGACTAGGAATTGTTAGTTTTTCTGCTTAGTTTGTCAATGGAATTTGTTTTGAAGACTTTGTGGCAGCAAACTTACCAGGAGAAATCCATTGTTCTCGGTAATGTGCGCATGCTCAGAACTACGTAAACAATGGAAATTTACCTGGTAGGTTTGCTGCCACCAAGCGTCCCAAAGTCTCCCATTGCGTGTAGTATTTTCAAAGGATATATTATTAATCATAGTACAATTCGTAAGTTCGTTAATTTGACAGGAATAAAATCATCTTACTACATTGGTATACTGGGCAGCATTGGTCTACCGAAGCGGGTATTTCCACACAGCTCTCATGCGGGTTAGCTGAACAAATAGTGTGGTTACAACTCAGTTTGCCATTAACACAGTTACACTGTTGACAGTTGTCTGGTTCCCAGGCTTCTCCATTGTTATATGACAATCCTTGTTGGTCAATGCATGGCAAAGAATCTTTAAAAAACAGAACGCAACGTTGGGTAAAAATTAAAGTCAATAAAAACGTGCGCGGTAAGAAGTATAAAATAGCCAATCTGTGAAAATTTTTGCAAAACAAAAATAAGGAAATTTTGTGTATTTCTTAAAACTTTTGAACTGGTCATACTGTAACGTCTTATACATAAGTATGATTTGAAACTATGCATGGTGGGAACTATTGAAGAGGTTTGTGGGAATTGTGGTAAACACCATGTGAAAAGTTATCTCTGTTTGAGTAGTGTTTCAGTTCTGAAAAGTTGTGATTAACGGCACAACGTTTCGATCAGTATGCTCTGATCGTCTTCAGGACTCTAGATCCACAGGCACAAGTACAATGGCTTATAATACAGCGAAATAAGCAATAAGGCGGCTTGGTTTAATTACTCTTAGTGCAAAATGTATCTTCAGTTCCTACAATTCTATTGTTTTTGAGATGTTTTGTCGTTCATTTTTAATAGGAAAAGTGAGTTTTTTTTCCTTGGTTTGACAATGGGAAACTTTTGGGACGCTTGGTGGCAGCAGACTTGTGGCATCAGGTAAAATCCATTGTTCTCGGTAATGTGCGCATGCTCAGAACTACGTTAACAATGGAAATTTACCTGGTAGGTCTGCTGCCACCAAGAGTCCCAAAGTCTCCCATTGCGTGTAGTATTTTTAAAGGATATAATATTATTAATCATAGTACAATTCGTAAGTTCGTTAATTTGACAGGAATAAAATCATCTTACTACATTGGTATACTGGGCAGCATTGGTCTACCGAAGCGGGTATTTCCACACAGCTCTCATGCGGGTTAGCTGAACAAATAGTGTGGTTACAACTCAGTTTGCCATTAACACAGTTACACTGTTGACAGTTGTCTGGTTCCCAGGCTTCTCCATTGTTATGTGACAATCCTTGTTGGTCAATGCATGGCAGAGAATCTTTAAAAAAGAAAACGAAACGTTGGGTACAAATTAATGTCAATAAAAACGTGCGCGGTAAGAAGTAGAGCAGCGTTGGGTAACTTTCAAACTCGAAGTACTGCATATACAAACTATCCCTCAGTATTTGAATATACGCTTCCTTGATTGTGTGTTTTTCTATCTCAAACAAAGCGACCACCTTTTAAAATGAAATGTCCATGGGTTATTTGTATCGTATGTATCTACATCAGGCCTGGAATTACGTGCAGGCCACGGAGGCCATGACCTCCGTTGCCCCTAGTCTTGGCCTTGGTGCCCCTTCAAAAGCTTCACATAGACTTTAAGATTTTCCAACTTTTATTTTGGCATCGATGCAATGCAAAATTTGTAATCGATTTTTCACTATTCTCTCGTGACCCAGATGGCCGATCGATCCCAAACTTCCACAGGTTTGTCAGTTTATGTATATGGTGCACGACATAAAGTGTTTACACTGCCATCAACTGTTTTGTTAGCAAAAACCAATTCTGTAATATTCCTTTAAATGATGTCATAACAAAGCCCATTGATAAATAAACATTCTACAATTGTGTTTATTATTTGACCATTCCTTCCCCCCATTTTATCTCGTCTGGTTTGTGATTCTGCTCGAATTTTACAATGAGTAGGCCTTAATGGTTTTAATACGGGGGTTCTTATAATATATGTCGTTTGTAAATTGCTTTCACTTGCTATGATTGTTGTTGAAAAAGCGAAAGTAAAAACACCCTTGTTGCATGTGTGCTTTTAGATACACGAAACAGGCTTGATGTCTGCAATCTTTCTCAAAAACTGCGTTTTACTTAAGAAGGAGCCGTTGCTCACAATGTTTTATACTATAACCAGCTCTCCTTTTCTTGTTACCAAGTATGCTAATGGTTTGAGTAATCGCCTTTAAAGACACTGGACACTTTGGTAATTCCCCTCTTGGTGTATCACAACATAATTACAAAATAACAAACCTGTTAAAGTTTGAACTTAATTGGTCGTCGAAGTTGCGAGATAATAGTGAAAGAAAAACACCCTTGTGTTGTGTGCTTGATCTCGAGACGTCAAAATCTACCTGAGGTCTCGAAATCAAATTCGTGGAAAATTACTTCTTTCTCAAAAAATACGTTACTTCAGAGTGAGCCGTTTCTCAAAATGTGTTATACATCAAAAGCTCTCTATTGATCATTAACAAAACAGTTTTTAAGGTAAAAATTATTTTGAGCAACTACCAATAGTGTCAACTGCCTTTCAGTTGAATGCTATACAACCAATTATACACGTGTTACAATATCTTACCACATTCGTACTCGGGACAGCATTTGGGACTTCCCGAAGACTGTTTTATGACGCAGCTCTCGTGTGGTTTACCTGCACAAACTTCCTTGCGACACGTCTGGATACCATTCAGACAATAACACATTGTGCACAATGTGCTCCACACTTCTGCATGTTTGTGTGAGATTCCTGCATCATCTTTGCATGGCAAAGAATCTTCGAAATAAAAACATCAAATAGTTAGCAACAATAGAAACTGGTTGGGTAACCTTTTAAAAGCAGTGGACACTATTGGTAATTACTTGAAATAGTTATAGCATAAAACCTTACTTGGTAACGAGTAATGGGGAGAGGTTGATAGTATACACATATTTTTTGACTGCTTCGAGTGCTATGGTTAAAACTACGACTCCCAAGGTGATCCTCTGAGCGTTCTATTTTCCCGAGGCGCAGCCGAGGGACTGGATTGGTCCGGGATCACCGAGGGAGTCGTAATTTTAACCATGGCACGAGTTAAAGCGGTCAGTATTTGTTTTATAACACCCACACAGGCTATTTATCATCTTCGTACACGTAACGTTCTTATACGCGCGTTTCAGATACACTGCACAACTGATTGAGTTCGAGGTGGGAATAAAGACGTCTGGGTACTGCACGCCGTGTGATAGTCGTCGGACTATCACACGGCAAACGATGCACTATCACACGGCAAACGACGCACTATCACACGGCCGCCGTTTAGTAAAACTAAGACATATCATGTGACGCGCTCTAAACTAATGAAAAGGCAGAATATTTGTAAGGGGTGTTATATATACAAAAAAAATGTGAGAAACGGCTCCCTCTGAAGTGACGTAGTTTTCGAGAAAGAAGTAATTTTCCAAGAACTTGATTTCGAGACCTCAGAATTAGATTTTGAGGTCTTGAATTGTCGTGTGACAACGGTGTTTTTCAATTTTCACAGGTTTGTTATTTCATGCATATGTTGAGATACACCAAGTGAGAAGACTGGTCTTTGACAATTACCAGTAGTGTCCAGTTTTTTTAATGAAATAAAAAGTGAAATCATCTTACTACATTGGTATACTGGGCAGCATTGGTCTTCCGAAGTGGGCTTTTCAACACAGCTCTCATGCGGTTTAGCTGAACAAATAGTGTGGTTACAACTCAGTTTGCCATTAACACAGTTACAATGTTGACAGTTGTCTGGTTCCCAGGCTTCTCCATCATTATGTGACAATCCTTGTTCGTCAATGCAAGGCAAAGAATCTTAAAAACAAAGCATTTTAAACGCAATGTTTGGTAATGACTCTGGAAATTTAAAGGGAGTTTAACTGCGCGTTATGCGAGCAAACACGTAAACGTGAACGTCACAAATTTGTGTTGTGGCTTGGTGACGTCACCACTTTGGGCTTATTTCATGGTCACGTATGACGTCTGCACGCACCTGACGTGGAAAATGGTAACTTCACGTTACCATAAACAACACAATTTTCTGACGTTCACGTGTTTGATCACGTAACGTGCAGCTAAATCTCGCTATTGTCAACAGAAACCTACGTGGTAAGAAGTACAGCAGCTTTGGAATAAACAGTATAATGCATTTTGAGAAACTTTTTACTTCGAAGTACTCCATTTTATGAAATAACCCCCCCCCCCCCCCCCGCCAAAACAAAAGCCCAGTTCCTTGAATACTTTAAAGGGTCTAGGTACTTTTTACACAATGTCCACAGATTTACATTAAACTTAAACAGTCTGAAGATAATGATGGTAGAAAGCTTCCCTTAAAATATTACTTGCTGAGGTGCTGTAGTTTTTTAAGAAAAGAGTAAAACAACGCCACGAAAATTATTTTAGTATCAGGTTTAGCATGTAAAAACGTATTAACCAGTTATAGTTAAAGATGCTATGTAAGATTTTTGGCCAATTTGGCCCAAATATTTTGATTTAAAGATCAACAGGTATTTTGATTTGGGTCGAGAAAGTTACAAGCTTTCATTTGAGTCATTGCTCGAAAAAGTGCGCCAATTCGTAGCAGTGAAATAAAGTGCTCAAAATTAGTTTTTGTCGGGATCCCGACAATATATCACGTGACCAATTCTTATGTGTTTTATAAGAAACGTTTTAAGATTTTGTCATGGTTCCTGTCCATTAAAATTAAAAGTTAAACCTGTTTTCGTTAGAGCGAGTGATACTCTTTGAAATACCATTCACTCAAAAAAAACTATTTTTTAATGTTTGGGGCCAAAAATCTGACATAGCATCTTTAACATATCATAACTGGTTAATCCGTTTTTACAGACGAAAATTATATTTGTCCCCCTTCTCATTTCTCAAAACTACAGCACCCCAGCAAGTTATACTTTAATGTAAGCTTTCTATCATCATTATCTTCTTAGTAAGTTTAATGTAATTTGTGGACATTATGATTTGTCTTTAAAAAGTACACAATTAATCTGTAAAGACTTATCTTACCACATTCATATTCTGGACAGCATTGGTCTACCGAAGTGTATTTTTCTACGCAGCTCTCATGTGGTATACCTCCACACACTGTGACGTCACATGTTGTGGTTCCATTTTGACAAGCACATTTTTTACACTTGTTCTCTTGCCACTCGTCTCCATGATCGTGTAAGATTCGTTCCTCCAAATTATTAACGCATGGGAAGAAATCTTCCAAGTAAAAACATGACATTATGATTATCCACAAGGGAAACTGGTTGGGTAAACTTAAACATTATGCAATTAAAATGGGATCATAGTGAACTAAAGAATTAACTAACCAGAGCGGGACTTGAAACTGTGACTTTCTCTACGAACTGAGCTATCCAAATGTTTATTGATTTTGGTTTTAACCCATACACCGATGTGTGTTAATAGCACTGTATACTCAGTACTTTCCCGAGTTCTGTTAAAAAACATGTACATTTTTATACACCGCATTTTACAAAGTTTGTTAATTACATTCAAATTATGAGTAGTTTACTGTAATACATAGTAACTTAGAAAGATATGAAAACAAATGAAAGTTCACAATGATGTAGATAGTTATATATATTAGGACGCTTTAAGTAGGACAACAATTAGGTTTTGTTCCACCAAATAGGAAATTCCAAGAGAATGTTCACACGATGTCATGTGTTTGTGCACGGAAAGTGTGGTTTTACATTGCCCTCATTGTAATGATTTTCCTGCCAATATTTTCAATACAAATATCATTATGAAGCTGCAAATCCCTTTATTTTCACCCTCAAAATATTTGATTGGATGAAGGGGTATAGCTGTCAGCTATGAGTCGGCCGGACAACTTCGCGATCTCCCTTATCACAGCCCAACTTCACGCCGTGCACAACGCAAAATCCACGGCGCGTGAGCTCGCTCAAATCTCAGTAAATTACGTGGTCTAACCATACTCTCAAAAGAACTCTCTTTTGTTAGTAGAATACTGGGAACATCAAACAGCAAATGTGATTTAAATCAATGTCACAATATTCAACTTAATAAAAAGGGCTCCGCTTTTAGTTAAAAGTGTGATTAATTGAAAATACAGCCAATTATGGTGTATATGAGTCTTCCCATGTCTTACTGTGTAGCTGTGTTTTTCTATACCCACTAATAGGACACGTGATCTTATGTAAACATTGGCAGGGCAATCGGTCTATTCTTCGGGATGGGTAGGGCTGAGCTGCACTGTGGGTATAGGGGAGGCTCTAATTCCTGGGGATGGGTGGTAGGGCTGAGCAGCACTGTGGGTATAGGGGAGGCTCTAATTCCTGGGGATGGGTGGTAGGGCTGAGCTGCACTGTGGGTATAGGGGAGGCTCCAATTCCTGGGGATGGGTGGTAGGGCTGAGCTGCACTCTGGGTATAGGGGAGGCTCTAATTCCTGGGGATGGGTGGTAGGGCTGAGCTGCACTGTTGGGTATAGGGGAGGCTCTAATTCCTGGGGATGGGTAGTAGGGCTGAGCTGCACTCTGGGTATAGGGGAGGCTCTAAATTCCTGGGGATGGGTGGTGGCTGAGCTGCACTCTGGGTATAGGGGAGGCTCTAATTCCTGGGGATGGGTGGTAGGGCTGAGCTGCACTCTGGGTATAGGGGAGGCTCTAATTCCTGGGGATGGGTGGTAGGGCTGAGCAGCACTGTGGGTATAGGGGAGGCTCTAATTCCTGGGGATGGGTGGTAGGGCTGAGCTGCAATGTGGGTATAGGGAGGCTCTAAATTCCTGGGGATGGGTGTTAGGGCTGAGCTGCACTGTGGGTATAGGGGAGGCTCTAATTCCTGGGGATGGGTGATAGGGCTGAGCTGCACCGTGGGTATAGGGAGGCTCCAATTCCAGGGGATGGGTGGTAGGGCTGAGCTGCACTGTGGGTAATGGGGAGGCTCTAATTCCTGGGGATGGGTGGTAGGGCTGAGCTGCACTCTGGGTATAGGGGAGGCTCTAATTCCTCGGGATGGGTGGTAGGGCTGAGCTGCACTGTGGGTATAGGGGAGGCTCTAATTCCTGGGGATGGGTGGTAGGGCTGTGCTGCTCTGTGGGTATAGGGGAGGCTCTAATTCCTGGGGATGGGTGGTAGGGCTGTGCTGCACTGTGGGTATAGAGGAGGCTCTAATTCCTGGGGATGGGTGGTAGGGCTGAGCTGCACTGTGAGTATAGGGGGGGCTCTAGTTCCTTGGGATGGGTGGTAGGGCCGAGCTGCTCTGTGGGTATAGGGGAGGCTCTAATTCCTGGGGATGGGTGGTAGGGCTGAGCAGCACTGTGGGTATAGAGGAGGCTCTAATTCCTGGGGATGGGTGGTAGGGCTGAGCTGCACTGTGAGTATAGGGGGGCTCTAGTTCCTTGGGATGGGTGGTAGGGCTGAGCAGCACTGTGGGTATAGGGGAGGCTCTAATTCCTGGGGATGGGTGGTAGGGCTGAGCTGCACTGTGGGTATAGAGGAGGCTCTAACTCCTGGGATGGGTGGTAGGGCTGAGCAGCTCTGTGGGTATGGGGGGGGGGAGGCTCTAATTCCTGGGGATGGGTGGTAGGGCTGAGCTGCACTCTGGATGTAGGGGAGGCTCTAATTCCTGGGGATGGGTGGTAGGGCTGAGCTGCACTGTGGGTATAGGGGGGCTCTAATTCCTGGGGATGGGTGGCAGGGCTGAGCTGCACTGTGGGTATAGGGGAGGCTTTAATTTCTGGGGATGGGTGGTAGGGCTGAGCTGCACTGCGGGTATAGGGGAGGCTCTAATTCCTAGGGATGGGTGGTAGGGCTGAGCTGCCCTGTGGGTTTAGGGGAGGCTTTAATTTCTGGGGATGGGTGGTAGGGCTGAGCTGCACTGTGGGTATAGGGGAGGCTCTAATTCCTAGGGATGGGTGGTAGGGCTGAGCTGCACTGTGGGTATAGGTGAGGCTCCAATTCCTGGGGATGGGTGGTAGGGCTGAGCTGCACTGTGAGTATAGGGGGGGCTCTAATTCCTGGGCATGGGTGGTAGGGCCGAGCTGCACTGTGGGTATAGGGGAGGCTTTAATTCCTGGTGATGGGTGGTAGGGCTGAGCTGCACTGTGGGTATAGGGGAGGCTTTAATTTCTGGGGATGGGTGGTAGGGCTGAGCTGCACTGTGGGTATAGGGGAGGCTCTAATTCCTGGGGATGGGTGGTAGGGCTGAGCTGCACTGTGGGTATTGGGGAGGCTCCAATTCCAGGGGATGGGTGGTAGGGCTGAGCTGCACTGTGGGTATAGGGGAGGCTCTAATTCCTGGGGATGGGTGGTAGGGTCGAGCTGCACTGTGGGTATAGGGGAGGCTTTAATTCCCGGTGATGGGTGGTAGGGCTGAGCTGCACTGTGGGTATAGGGGAGGCTTTAATTCCCGGTGATGGGTGGTAGGGCTGCGCTGCTCTGTGGGTATAGGGGAGGCTCTAATAGACCGATTGCGCTCCGCACGTCACGTGACCTATAGTGGGTATTGTGTAAACAAACACGGCTTACTGCATATAAACGTGCGTTAAAAAGACATGATTACTGTTGCAATTTTTTGCTCCAAAAAAAGACTTAAACGGTGTATGTAACTTTTGTAGAACGAAAACACAATGTCCACAGATTTACACTAAACTTACACAGTTTGAAGATACTGATAGTAGAAAGCTTCTCTGAAAATATTACGAGCTGAGGTGCTGTAGTCTTTGGGTAATGAGTAAAAGAATGTCATGAAAATAATTTTCGTCTCATGAGACGAAAATTATTTTAAGCACTTACAAACGTATTTTCATGCCATTTTTACTCATTTCTCAAAAACTACAGCACCCCTCTATTAAAGTAATATTTGAAGAGAAGCTTTCCACTATCATTATCTTCAAACCCTGTAAGTTTAACGTAAATCTTTGGACATTTTGAAATGGTATCCAAATCCTTCAATTCACGAAATCACTGAAAGAATATTCCGGAGTTTGTCACATGAGACTTTACCAATGGCTGAACAATGCCAATAATGGGTATAAGGTGAAGCAGAGGCTTTGGTGCCTTAACCTATGAAGACCATCAAAGCATACTTATCGAAACGTTGAGTCGGTAACCGGTTCTTTTCTTCAGGAGAAACAATAAATACTTTCGACGTGGCTTAAAACATAAACACATTTACTTACAATTAGTTTATACAAAATAGTAAAAACAAAACAGAACTTCAAACTAGAAATCAAATGCACTGAAAATAATGCTATAAAGTTGACTTACCACCATAATGGATTTTTGCTGGGTACTCCGTCTGAAAAACAAAGTTATAAAATACTGCAGGACATATTGATAAGTTATTTATTATTGAAAGTTGAACAATGTTGAATGTTTGACAAATTTGAAAACGAAATTGACCTATAATTGAAGGATGAACTTGTCATAGTAACATCTCTGAAAAAAGGGAGACACAATGCTTGTTCTAAAATGTCAAAACTCAAGACTATTTCCAGTAAAATGAATTTCATCATTCGTTTGTTATTTGATGCATTTGACAATACCAAACCTGCACACAGTGCCTTTAATTGTCATAATTGCTTGAATCTTACCGTAGCTTGTTGGCTAGACTGTTTCAGGCCCTGTGCGATCACTAATAGACACACAATCTTCCACATCTTGATATCTGGTGTCAAGCTCCCTTTACCTACAGCACTGTGAACAAATGACTTAATAATAGATAGCTCTCTATTTTAAGTGTTATATCAAATTCTTTGTTCCCATTTTCCTTTTCAAATAGTATTCTGTTGTTGGGACAGTATGTAGGTTAATTCCGCTAATAAGTTTGTTTTGGCTTGTATCCTGAAATCAATTACGTCAATGCTGTGGTTTTGTTTGCTTCTAAAAATATACCCCCGTGGCATTGGTTTTTTAAAGGTTACACAACGTTGGTGTTGGATGCATTCCTTGTTATAATCGTGTTGTCGTGTTGTTGTCGTTGTCGCCGTCACTGTCGCCGTTACTGTGGCTGTCGCTGTGGCTGTCGTTGTGGCTGTTGTTGTTGTGGCTGTTGCTGTCGCTGTCGCTGTCGCTGCCGCTGTCGCTGTTGCTATCGTTGTCATTATCGTTGATGTTGTTATTGTTGCTGTGGCTGTTAATTTTATTTTTTGCTGTTGTTTCAGCTGTTTTTGTTGTCGTTGTCGTTGTTGTTGTTGTTGATGTTGTTATTCTTTGTTGTTGTTGTTTAATGTCGTTGCTGCTTCTGCTGCTGTAGCCGCTGATGTTGCTGATGTTGCTGATGTCGTTGTTTTTTGTTGTTTTTGTTGTTATTTTTGTTGTTTGAGTCTGGGTCAAATCTCACCCGAGAGTTTTTAGACGAGTTACTAATAATGAAAGAGACGGTTGGGAACTTTAACGTGGTTTACCAACTATTGATAAGTAGTATACCATTTGAGCAAAACAACATGAAGCAAGAGATGTACGGCATAAGCCCAACTACAAAACCCTCCTTTGGAAACCCCTCCAACCCAGCCCACAATCCAAAAAAACAAGCACTCGGATGTTTTACACATTAGTTTTGCATACATATTTGATATTTAAATAATAATGGTCGACAAGGGAGAATTCGTTGAGCGTCGTTCAAAAATCAATGTTCTGTGTCATTAAAATAATTTATTTAACACCAATAATTAGGATAACTGTTTGTTTAATTCATTTGGAAATGATACTCAAAAACAAATGTTGCTCTGCATCATTAAGGTAATACAATACAATGGTTTATTTTGTTCGATACACGTTGTTTGCATATACTCTACCATTTAAGCAAAACATTACAACTGCAATATTTTTTTTTTTTTTAAACCAGGCAAAATGCCTTGAATGTCGTATTGTCTCAGGTTTCATTGAAACTTATTCGATTACCAATTGCCTTAGCTATTTGTCCCCGTTATTTATAGCTTGAGTATCGACTTATGTAAACTTTATAAGGCCAGCTGTATTGATTTCATTTTATTCAACTCGATTGTTACCAAGATGAAATTCAATAAAGGCCTTTCACTCAGGATCATTTTATGAAAAATCTATATTAATAATCCGGTCACGTGATGGTTCATCGTAATATCTTGTATACATTATTAATACTTTGCTGGGTCTTTGGTTTATTTGGCTATTATGATTGACGCAACCATAATCTTGCGAAGTGATTAAACGCACTGGACACGTTTGTTAATTATCGAAGACCAGTATTTTCACTTGGAGTTTCCCATCTTATGCATAAAATAACAAACCTTCGAAATTAGGGCTCAATTGGTCATCGAAGTTGGAGGACAATTTTGAAAGACAAAACACCATTGCTGCACAAATTCGTGTGCTTTCAGATGCATGAGAAAGGTTTTCAGGTCTCAAGTCTTTCCTAGATGCAAAGTTTCATTTCAAAATGTGTCTAGTGAAAAATTACCTCTTTCTCAAAAACATACGTTTGAGAGGCAGTCGTTTCTCACCATGTTTTAGATCGAGAACTCCCCCATTGCTCGTTGCCAAGACATTTCCGTTCACTAATAGATTGTTTGAGTAATTTGTTGTCCAGTGCCTTTAAACGTTACTTGTTAAAGATAGATTGTATAAATGCTTTGCAGTTTTGCACGTGTTAAAGCAACTAATATTTTGAGAAAGGTTGTTTTAAATTAAAAGTGTTAACCAATTGGCTCAATAATCAGAAACATATGTAAATTACATTATTGCCAATGACGTAATCAAAGGGGGAAACTGGAAAGTCCCACCAAAGATTAAGCACCCCTGGTATACCCCTGTTTTGTTTTCTAAATAATGTTGTTGTTGTTGTTGTTATTTTTCCTGCAGTGAGGGCCACATGCTGATACACTTTAGTACATCCATTGTCTTCACATTGTACATACTGGTCGGCTCATGTATCATGATATCCTAAGCTGGACCATACCACACGTCAGAGAGGGGGTTATCAATCAAAACAGGTTAGTGATTTTTAGGAGGGGTATGACACAATCTGCAAATATCATGTGCAAAAAAACTTAGGGTTAGTCTTAGGACGAGTCACAGCCTATCATTGTAAGATGTAAACCTTGAAGATTACTCCTCAGTTAGGAGTAGTTACTCGTCCTAACTCGAGATCGTGAAATCGGCTGCAGTGCACTTTATAATGCTTGCATAGTCATAGTAGGATTTGAAACTTTGCATGGTGGAAATACGATATGGAAAGGTTTGCGGTAACACCATGTAATGACTTTCTCGCAATGAGTTGGGGTGGTTCTGAAAAGAACCTTTGGTTTCAACTCGACGTTTCGATCAATATGATCTGACCATCTTCTGAAAAAAAAAACCAAACAACTTTATATTATTGCGCGAGCTAGAGTAATTCTTGTTTTACACGGGATCATTACGGAGTGATCTGTAGTTTCTTGGTCTATGTGGCGGTCTACCCGGAGTGGCATAAGATGGAACAACAGACGTTGCTGCCGGATTCCTCGTTGACGTTTTGCGATCTAGGAAAAACAGGTGCGTACAATAATTAAATATGAATAGTATTTTGTTAAATTATTACAAATTACTTTCTAATCTTGGAATTTTTCAATTATCATTATTTTCTTAAGCTTGTGTTATGTTTTGTTTTATTACCAAAAGCACATAGGTAAGGTAAGGTAAGGATCATTTATTGGCAACCATATTCGGGTTGGATTCATTATAAAAAACACATTGTAAGTTACAAAATACATCGCAAAAACTTTTAAGGCAGTGGACACTATTGGTAAATGTCAAAGACATAGCCTTCACAGTGTGTATCTCAACATATGCATAAAATAACAAACCTGTGAAAATTTGAGCTCAATCGGTCATCGAACTTGCGAGATAATAATGAAAGAAAAAACACCCTTGTCACACGAAGTTGTGTGCGTTTAGATGGTTGATTTCGAGACCTCAAGTTCTAAATGTGAGGTCTCGAAATCAAATTCATGGAAAATTACTTCTTTCTCGAAAACTATGGCACTTCAGAGGGAGCCGTCAGAGGGAGCCGTTTCTCACAATGTTTTATACCACCAACCTCTCCCCATTACTCGTTACCAAGTAAGGTTTTATGCTAATAAATATTTTGAGTAATTACCAATAGTGTCCACTGCATTTAAACAAATAATTAATCTATTTTTATAATGTGTGCAGTCCTTAACTTTTGCTTCAAAACCTCTGGTATATATAGGCCTAATTCTACTAAGCAGAGTGCGGGTTGGAGTCCCGGCTTTAACACTTGTGTCCTTAAGCAAGGAGATTCCATTAGTGCTTCGTCCTTCGTAAGGGACGTAAAGCGGTTGGTCCGTTGTGTTGTTTAAGGTACTTGGACTAAGAGAAGGGGTTTACCCTTGTATTCTTGGCACCACTGTACCGTTTAAAACTTGGTCTTTAAACAAATATTGATTACAAATAAACATATTCTTTCTTCAAGGGCACTGAGAATATGGTTTACCTTGGTAGATGCTTGCGCTATTTAAGACCACAATTTTAGTATTGTTAATAACGAAATATTATGCT
The DNA here is from genome assembly GCF_902459465.1 of Asterias rubens. NCBI lineage: Eukaryota > Metazoa > Echinodermata > Asteroidea > Forcipulatida > Asteriidae > Asterias > Asterias rubens. The sequence goes on from NW_022985698.1 coordinate 99,871, forward strand.
GTAGATTTATTATCAAATTGTGCATTGTAAACAATATTGCTGTTTGTATCATTTTTATATTATGTTCTTTAGGATCAGCTGGAGAGGAGAGCCTCTAGACAGGAACTATGTTCCTTTTAGGCAACCCTTTGGACTCCAGCTGTTTATTTTTCCTTCCTGTATTTTAATTGCTCGTGGCTGTGTATATATACCTGAATGTTTTATACCTTATTAATGTGCATTATTGCCCGACAAATGAAATAATTATAAATGGCAAAATGTTCTTATCCATCAAACTTTCAACAGAAAGCTACTTTTGGTCCTAAATCTCACCGGCTATTTTATTCCAGACCCATAAGCTGCAGATGACACAAACTATGACCAATGTGATGAAGAGCAATGCCAGAAAGATGCACCCTATCACGATGCCAATAACTGCTTCAGTGCTGGGGACCAAAGAATAAATAAGAGGTAGGATAGCAGTTTTGGACGTAAAGGTGTTATACAGGATTGTTAGAGCTGACAAAATAATCGCAGACAGTGTTCATGTTTGCAAATAATAATTATTTCATGTAAATTTGATTTCACATGTGAGGTCAAATATACATGAAATAATTATATATGGAATTTTGGCTTAATCCGTTGTGTAAGTCAGGAGAAAAGTAGTACTAGTAGTCGTATTGAATAGTATAGCTGATATTTATAAATATTCGTAAAGAATAATATACCTGAGATATAGTCGTATATTATAGACCATCATACCTGAGATTGTCATCGTATATTATCATAATATACCTGAGACAGATGTCCATAATTGTATTAGTCGTATAGAAAAAGTATGCCTGCGATATCCATAATATAGAATCATGAGTATACTTCAGATATCCAGAATAAAGTCGTTAGGAATAGTATACCTGAGATATTATATAGCAGTGGTATAGAACAGTACATCTGAAATGTCTATAATTGTAGTAGTCGTATAGAATAACATACCTGAGATATCCATAATTGTAGTAGTCGTAGTAGTCACAACAATATTGTGAAACTTGTCCCGCATCACAGCAGAAATAATCATCAGAAGCATCGAAGGACTGAGGGCAGTCGAATCCAGGAACATCTCTCGCATCCCAAACATCGGGGCAGGACGTCCATATAGTTCCATATACTTCAGATAAAGAATATCACTATCAACGCTGAAGTATTAAGTATTAATATAACATTAAGAATGGGACTTATAAAGCACCATTCCATCTGTATATGGCGCTGTAATATAGAAACAAAGAGGATAATGATATTACAGAACTACTGGAAACAAGTGAGTCTTAATAAGTTTTTGAATTAATGGCGAAGCCGTGTCGAGTGATCTGAGCTAGCTGCAGAGGAATATTGTTCCAGAGTTTAAGGCCAGAAATAGAGAAGGCTTTATCAGCAGAAGAGTTCATTGATATTAATGCAACCAAAGCGAGTCTGGAGGGACTGAATAGTCTGACCTCATTTGTAGGACAAAAGATTATTTGTAATAATTTTTTCTCTTCACTGTCAAAACTATAAACGCTTCTTCACGCGTTTAGTTTTGACACGTCAGTCGTTTGCATTGTGTTTAGAATGTGTTTAGGAATTAGCGTTTAGAATGGTTCCAGTTGATGAAAGGCCGGTTGCTTAGTAATCGGGTACCAGACTATTTCTGTGTGTCTGTTGAGGTCAACCTACCTCGCTTTCAATTATATGAAGTGTTTATGTTGATTGTAAACGTGCACCTTCCTGTTAATTTATGTATCAGAAATCAATCATTAATTAGTAGCACACAACAGGCCAAAGTTTCATAGAGTTGCTTACTTAAAGGAACGTTACAGAATTGGTAAGAAACAAAAATCATGAAGATCACAGATTTTCATAAAACTTACACGGTCTAATGATGATGATGATAGTTAAAAATATCCCTTGAAATATTTCTGTCTGAAATGTCATATTTAATGAGAAATACATAATCTAACTTCGCGTTTGGAGTTTAATGCTCAGTGAGCGTTTTATTCCTTTTTATTTTGGCATCGATGCAATGCAAAATTTGTAATCGGTTTTCCACTATTCTCTCGTGACCCAGATGGCCGATCGATCTCAAACTTCTACAGGTTTGTCAGTTTATGTATATGGTGGATTACATAAAGTGCTTACACTGCCATCAACTGTTTTGTTAGCAAAAAACAGTTCTGTAATGTTCCTTTAAGCATAACATAATGTTGCTTACTGGAATAATGTTACGAGCCAAACTGCCATGTCACACGTATAAATTGTTAGTGGCATCATGCTGCTTTCTACGTTGCAGAAAATTGTTAAGCAATAGTTTCTGCTAAAGCAGCTCTATGAAATTGGGCCCTGTTTGTTTGGCATTATGTATCGATGCATGAAGCAAACAAGAGCCTGTTGTTTAGTATACTACAACCTAATACCAGGCTGCGAATGATTCGAGATTCGTATTGTATCGAAGGAATGATTTACCTGGTGAAATGTGTGCGCTGCCAAGAGCCAGAAATAAGCAAACACAAGTTGTCGATCCCATTTCTATATTGGCCTTCAGTTGTGTAACAAGAAATACTTTCAACTCCACCGGCCCATGCTAGTGAACCAATATTTTAAATGATTATCCGCTTGAAATGATGACAAGCGATATTGTTCGGTTTTTCATGTCAAATTGGCTCACAACAAATTCAGATAACAGACTTCGACCAGACATGATTGTTAACTTGAAAAACAATAATATGATGTACTTTAAACGATTATCAGCCAAAGGGAAAAACTGATAGGGACACGGGCGTGAACTAACACGGCACGCCATTGTGTGGAGTCAAGTTTTTTACTCCATGAAATAGCCGAAGGTGTTAGTTAGCAAAGTAAAAGGAAAACCGTGCAACTTTGAGGCATGTTTGTGTGGATCATTATATTCTACTTTTCAAACATCTTTCTAACCATTGGCATTTTGTAACAATTTGCTACAAACGCTTTTCAGAGACCAACTCGACCGATCGAAGTACTTTTTGTTCGTACACAGATTTACATTCAACTTTGGTATAAAGATAATGGTGGTAGAAAGCTTCCATTAAAATGTTACTTGATGATGTCCTGTAGTTTTTGAGAAATTATTTAAGCATGTACAACGGATTAACGCGACTCTCCTGAAAACATCGCTCTGTGGTGTTCACTTTATTTCTCATAAACTTGACAAATAATGATGCTGAAATTTTTACAGGTAAATTACATTACATACATATTTTCTTTCACTGTGAGTAGGGATTCATTTCATGGCTAAAAAACTTGATCTACAAAAGGTATAAAAAAAAGGCTACCTAAACGAGATCAAAAATCGAGTTTTATAATGCTCACTCCTGACCCCAAATTTCTTTATAAATGAACCATAAATACTTTAATTCAACACAATGTAACGACAACATGATTGAAACTAAAAGATAAGCAAACTACTTTGTTAGTCACCATCAGGGCCCAATGTCATAAATCTGTTTGGCAGAAAATACTCCTAAACAAATTTCTTTGCTAAGCAAAAAGTGGGCCACCAGTCGCAACAATGTAAACTGTATGGAATCTTGGCTGGTAACTGTTTTTGCTAAACAAGATTTCCGTGTGCTTACACTGTAAACCAATTGGGTAAAAAAATTCTCAACTTTTTACCTAATTAAGGGCGAATAGTGAACTCCTTTTGGGCAAAATATTACCCATCAAAGTTAGGCACTCTGATTGCCAAATAATTGGGTAATATTTCCGCATCAATAGTTGGGTATATTTTGGTAACCAACAGTTGGGTAATTTTTTGTTTACCCATTTTCTGGGTATTTAATACATTATCAATAACCCACTTATTGGGCGATGATTTTATTAATGATTTAACCCTTTTCGGTGTTATCCAACAAATGGTGAATGTATTTAACCCTTTGATTTACAGTTTCTTCTGTGATACGTCATACAACCAGGCGTAGAAAATATCATTTCCACGATGCCAAACGGTGGTGAGCTGTGACCTTCCAAGGCCTTGGCATCTCTCTCAAAATCGAGAGGGTGCTCAGTGGTTTGTAGATGCTTTGGAAGGTTTGTTTTCAACTAAATACTGTTTGTTTCTTGTTCAGTTGTTGTACACAGTCGTGACAGTTGCAGCGCAAGCACACGCATACATGCCACAACCGGCGTTGCACATAATGGCATGATAAAACTGAAACTAAAAACTGAAACTAATTCAACAGTAGTGTCACTTTGTTGCTCCCCCTGCAACTGTCACGACTATGTACGACTGAATAGAAAACACAACTTCATATTTAGTTAAAAATTAACCTTCAAATTTGATCTATATCTACTGGAAAACCCCGCTCGTCACAGCAACTCCTCCACTCGCCATGTTGGAAAATATCGTTATGTTTGTTCATACCTTGCCCATCTTTTGGGCAACTCTTTGATCGTAGTGCGCATGATCGGATGATTTTGACCAACTAATGTGCATCATTTTAACCAACAATCGAAATTAACTAAAATTACCCAAAAAGTTGCTCCAATAAATAAGCAAAAGTGTAACCAACAGTTATGATAAATTCAGATTACGAATTATTTGCCCAACACTTGCCCACATTTTGTTCCGCTTTTTAAACAAAAAATTGGCAAACAAAATGTTTGTCCAACACCAATTATTGGTTTTGTTGGGCAATTATCGACCAATAATTGTTGAAGTTACTTTGCCCAACAAATGATTTGACCAACGTTTTTGCAGTGTAGCAAGTTGTCAAAGGTCAAAGCTCACTGATATACGTGGTTGAAACTAAATACATTATTTTAGTTTCGTTTCAGTGTTTATTTTGGTTGGATTCTGAACGGAAATCTGTGTTGATTTGTTAGAATTACTAATACCAAGGCCCCTATTACTCAGCACCGTGTGATATAAGTATTTTTTTTATTTTCAGTAGAGCAAAATCAAGGTTTGGGACTCTCTGATAAGTGACGGTATTGGCAGACTGATAAAGTAAACTAGTCAGTTTCCATTTTGATTCTGTCACTTATACATTTCTGTTTCTATACAAGCAAAGTTTTTTCGAACATAAATCTGCCAAAACAAAGGTGATGTTATCTCTATAAACCTTGAACTCAATGAAATAGTAAACAAGTAAGAGCAAAGTCCGAGGTATAGAAACCTTTGCGTCATCGAAACGCCATATACTCTGAAACGCAATCTTTTGGTAAAACTCAAGTGCGAGGTTGCTTTTCGTTCATAATAATTTAGTTGGTGATATTTGAACGGTTTGTTTTGTGGTTTTCAACTTTTGAGACCCAAATCTAACCGAGCTTTCATTTTGAAATGGCATTCTCAATTGGTGTGTTGGTGCTTCTGGTGATTAGTGGCATCTGCGTCTCTCCAGGTAATTGTAAAATTTGTTGATCAATTCATGTCATTGGTGATTTGCAAATGTCTATGTGGTAGGCCTATATACACCTTCGTTGCCTTTGAAGTTAATGCTAAACTTGTAATACAAGGTTGGATACGTTGAGTAATTCACTTAAACAAAAATCCCGTAAAATTTACGATCCTTTTCCTGGCAGAGGGTGCCTGTTAAATCACCGTAAACTTTACTGTGGCAATTTGGTAAATTGGGCCTTGAAGGGGTAGTTTGCAAAACATCCACTGTGAAATTTACTGCACTTTACCTGGCACCCTATGCTGCCAGGTAAAGCACCGTCAATTTTACGGATTTAATTTTTTTTTTATTTACAGTGTTGGAACCTATTGCTTGTTTTATCCTTGTTGTAGAGATAGAGGCCTGCCATAGCACTATAATCTGTGAAAATGACATTCAAATAGGTGGTTTCTTTTTTGAGATATTGCCGAAAATCCGGAGCAGAAATGTCCATGCAGGAGGTGGAATAATCCTACATGAATGTATACAATCTGAGAACGTTACGCGGTAACGCTTCTCAGATTCAAATTGTGCCCCTACCTACCTCATTTTGGGGTTACGTTGTTTTGAACGTGAGCTAAACAAGATGGTTGCACCCAAGATAGGAAACTCCAGACTTGTAAATCAGCCTGGTGAAGGAAATCAGCTGTTATTTTGTCTACATTTTTTTGTTGTAAAGAAAGCTAGCTCAGTGATACACTTTCCTAGTGCTGAGGACACTGTTCCTTAAAACTCTGTGAAATCTAAACCACAGGGCTTACCAAAATGTGGGAATACCATCGCTTCAACATACCACATAAATTTGGTTCCTAAGAGTTTCAGACTTTTCTGCAATGACTCTCACCCCTCCAATACACTGTTTTTCCCATTCTATCTTTAGTGCATGGTTATTCATGCCCTGCTGTGGGTGATAGTTCTGGATTCGTCTGCCCGCAGAACTTTGATGCCGTTGATGATTTTTACTGCTGTAGTGCGGGAAAAGAATACCAATTTTGTTGTGACTACTACGAATACTATGGTTATGGATATCTCAGGTATACTATTGACGACTACTATACTACTACAAGTATTAATATCGCAGGGATACTATTTATTATAATACGACTGCATACTACAATTATTGATATTGGTTATACTATTCTTTACGACTACTATACACGTATGGATATCTCTGGTATATTATTCTATACGACTTCTACAGTAATTGATATCTGACGTGAAGTCTGCTACAATTTATATACATAATATTCTCAGGTATTATTCTATAGAACTGGGCTTCAACCATGGATATCTCAGGTGTATTATATTCTATACGACTACTATTAAAGACAGATGCATGTTTCATGTGTGTTGTTTTTATAATATGACACCTGCTGCAGTATGTTTATCTCAGGTATATTATACTTTTCTATATATCAAAAAGACCACTACAGGACTACTATACAAGTAGGGATACTTTGCTACTCCATATAATTGAATAGATCGACACCTTTAAGATAATAATTTCTGTTTATAGAAGATAACGGCTGCGGCTCAAAGTTTGTATCAAACTTATATCAAAAAGTTTGACAAAAAATTTACGGGGACTTTAGCTTGATGTTGTTGTCACTGCATAGAATGGAATGTGTGTGTCTAAAGTTTGTTAAAGCAGTGCATTTGTTGCCCGGTGTGGCAGGAGATTCTGTCACCCCATGCGGTGGAGCTGTGTACAAACTTCTTCTGATAGCGCCCTCTATTGAATCACCCTCAGCCCGTGTTAATTTTACGATGGGGGACAGAATCTTTGGGACAGATTTCCCTATTACACTGGAGCTAATGTGTTACAAAGTGTACATGTTAAAACAAGGAAATGTACATTAAATGTGATTTGAGACATTGCATGCATAAGGTATCAAATTTTGTTTGCGGTTACACCGTGTGTGTCTACTTGCCAGGTATTTTTTTTTTTAGAGAACTGTCTTGCTAAATTATTCTACTACCGCGAAGTATACATTTAGACATGACAGTTCTTTTCACAACTGAGATGTCTCAAGAAATCTTAAATATCCTCCGCTGTAGTAGAACATCATAATAGCAAAATAGTTCACTAAAAAACAAAATCTACTTGGCAAGTAGACACACACATGGTGTTACCGCAAACCAAATATCTTGTTTTAAACCTGTATTTCATTTGGTTTTATTTCTCCACAGTACTGCAGCCATTATTGGTGTGATAGGTGGAAGCCTTATATTGCTTATACTCATCATTTCATCGATCATAGCTTGTTGTGTCTGCTGTGCAAGGGCGCCCCCTCGCTACCCAGTCAGCACTCGTGTCCACACTACGACTATCGGTAAGACTCAATGGAACACGCATAGACTGGTCCCTCCTGGGACAGGTATTGGCTCTATACGTTAACCCATGCACGTCAGATTTAACTGTGAATCTCCAGTACCCAAAAGGCCATGTAAAATTATGCGAGGTCAAAGGTGATTATGTACGTGGGCCCACAGCCGACCTCTGGCGTAATTCATAGTAAGATATCTTTACAGTCTATGCTCTTTCGAAGTTCCATCTGCAACCTTTTGTTATTTTCTCAGAAATCTGAGAAGCGATTCGCGCATGAATCGTTTCTCAGGCTTAAATGTTTTGAGGTGAAAAAGATCCGAACCATCTATGAAGGGAGTCCTTCTTCGACAAAAAAATATCAAAACTATTTAACTCAATGGTCATCAACGTTGTAAGAGCATAATGAAAGAAAAAACACCATGTTGCACAAAATGTGTGTGATTTCATTCGGATGCATTCGGAAGCTTCAGGTCTGAAGTCTTTTAACATGTGAGAGATTACCTCTTTTCTCAAAAACTGTATTACTTCTGAGGGATCCATTCCTCACTATGATGTATACTATTAAAAGCTCTCCATTGCTCGTTACCAAGTAAGTTGTTCACTTACTGTATTTTTAAGTAATTACCAATAGTGTCCAGTGTCTTCAAGCATATGCTGTAAATGGGGTAACCATGTTCCAGCCGAAGGAGGAGGTGGCAACGACCCCTGAATCAATAGTTGATTGTAGCTTACACCTTGAAGTGGCCTTCAGGCCTTGTGTGTCTGGCGACTTGTGTGTCTGGCGACTTGCATAATATTATTTTTTTTTTTTTTACTTGTAGGCGTTGGACTAACATTTTTTCATAATGTCTTTCCCACCTTAGCACATCCTTGTGAACCCTCAGCACCCATCATGACCGTCAATGCCCCACCGGGTTACTACACCGCTTCAGCCCAACCAGCACCACCCCAACCCCCACAAGGAGCCTTCGAAACCCCAAAACCAGGACAGTACCAACAGTTCCAAAATGAACCCATTTAAGGAGAATAGTCACGAATCTGTTCGGTAGAGTCTATTCTCTGACTTAAACTATTTCCCCAACATTGTCAAATTGTCAAAAAAAAATTACGTTTGAAACATTATCGAGTACAATGTTTTCATATCGGTTTACCATTTATTGTTTAGGAAATTTGAATAAAACATGTGTCCAGCATTTCATGTTGTCTTTCAATTTGGAAAGACAGTAATTTTCTAGTCGAACAATCACTTTGGGTTGGTACAAACCGACTGTTCCGTGTAGATTCGTACTGTCAGAGTTAGTCACAGTTTGTTTGATTGGACAGAGATTCATATCCCATTATTGGGTAATATAATTACTATATATATATATATTATTATAATATAATAATTTTGTCAACGTTAATTCGGTTAGACTTAACTAACTTGCTTTAGATTATAACTGTTTTGTTAGTTTGTACCGTTGATCGTTTATTCCCGCAACTAAATCACGGGATTAGTTTACAAATCAGTAACTTCAAGGATGAAAATATTTTGCTAACTTTTTTAACATGGTGTTTTCTATTAAATTATCATTTTGTAAGATTTTTACCACAACTTTATAATTAAAGCAGTGATGAAAACGTATTATTGATTGACTGACGACGAACTCTTCACTTATTTTAATACCCAATGCAGTCCACAGTATTGTTTAGTTTTCCATCGATATTATTGATTTTCAGATAGAGCCAACTGTATTTTTAGAAATCTTATGGCACTTTGTGGTTTATGTGTTTTGTTTTCCAACGGTTTTTATTGATTTTTCAGATGAAAAGTGTATTTCTAGAACTCTGTTTGCGGTTTCTGTTTGTTTTGTAAGACCTGTGAATAGGGGAGGGTTGGGTTTGGACGGAATGGGAGGGGCTCTTAATAAGAGCTTGTGTAAGAGATATTTATAGTCCATGGATTTTACGTATAATGACAGAGCATGACGTCTGGGCATTTAATTAATTAATTAATTAATTTGACAGAAACAACAGGGGGCGTGGAACTGTGTGGGAGGGGGTTGCATCTTGTGGCTGGTTAGGTTGTGAGTAGGCCTAATCATTATTCGGCCATTGTTTTTTTTGTTTTATGAAAAATCCCACTATTAAGCATTTCAACGTAACATTTATATTTACAACTTTGGGTAGGCCTAGCTTGTGAGTCAGGGCGGGGGGGGGGGGGCAATTCTGTTTGTGTTTTTGCAAGGCTGTAGCATCCGTCATATTTCGCTCGCTTAGTACTTCATCTCCCAAATTCGAAAAGTTTGCATAGTTGCTGATTATTTGATTATTTTGTCTAGTAATGTTTTTTGTTTGTTATTACTATAGGCCCTTGGTGTTAAAACAAGTACGTAGAGTGGTAGTCATACCGATGAGGTAGCAATTGACGCAAATGGGTTGAACCATCCACGATCATGAAGAGGTGTGTGTGGTTTAATTTCATATAAGGCAAGCATGTTGGGGTTATTATACCTCAGTCTACAATGCTAAAACACGCATACTTTTAAGAAGAGATTGTGTAAAGTTGAGACTAAAATGTTATAAAATGCTATATACATGTACTTACCAACCAAACTTCTACCCATCCGATTCGATTGTTTAATTTTTACCCCTTCTGTAAACCCCCTTCGCGACAATGGACGACCCTGCTACCTTTAACAACACGTCACTACATAGACGCCGTTTTATGCCCAAGTGAAAATAAGGCCTCTTTGGCCCTAGCCATTAGTCAATGGTCAAACTTAAACTCTCATTTAAAGAGAGAAAATATTATTATGATCATCCATTTCTTGATACTGAATGAATTTGTTACACTGATTTTCTTTGTTGGTATAAACATTCGAAGTTGGGCTTATTTCAAATTGGGTGAAATCTAAATTTAGCGATGACCTGGTCGTGAGTCTGACGTGTGGTGGCAGCAGATAAACTGACCTTTATGTGGTTGTTTTGGGGTACGTTTTTCAGCTAGACGGGGGGTAAATAACATACTTTTCGGCCTCTTCAGAATTAACCGGCAATATTTTCTTTGGCAAGCTTAGAAATGCAGGAAGAAACCCCAATAGAAGACGGTGAGTGAATGTGATATTTGCTTTGTGGTCTGGAAGTTGTTATTTTTAATTTTAACTGTCGGTTTTCGGGTGTCAAAAAAAACCCCACACAAATCAAGTGCGGCAGTGCATGCACTGCTGTCACTGTGCTGTGGCCATGGTGGCCGGACATTCAGCGTATTTCCAGTACAATTACTGAGTATTTAGCCAGTATATAGTATATAGTCAGCACATACTGTCACAGAACACACGATCAAAACACAATAATTTTACTGTGTGCTGAATGAAGCAGCACCTTATGGTTCAGTGGGCACCTTTTTTCTTATTTAATAAAGGAGGAAATGTCTGCATGTCATGTCATGCATATTTGCAATGTCATATATAAAATATAATAATAATATTAATATTAATAGCAAGTACATTTTTTTTTAAACATCCACACGATCGAATGATACAAACTGATATAGTATATTATTATTGAATTGATTGATATGAAGCAAACAGAGAACTTTGGTTTATTATTATTGTTGTTACTTGGTCTAGTTTGTTGAATGAATGTAAGTTTGTTTTCAAACCTTTTTTGCCAGAGTGCATCTCACTGAACTGAACTCAAATCAATGGTATCAGGACACTTCGTACCTTTGCCACTTCGTACCCTGGACACTTCGTAACTTTTCAAGGTACGAAGTGACTTTTAACACTTCGTACCTTGGACACTTCGTACCTTCTTACAAGACACTTCGTACCTTCTCACGAGTCACTTCGTACCTTCTCACGAGACACTTCCTACCTTCGTACTAATTCGGAATTTCTGCATCGTTTATGATTATTTTGTGCTTTGTGATCAGAGGATTATGAAATAAAAGCAAATCAAACCAATTGTTACTATTTTGTTGGGACCAAGGAGCCATTTTGACGATTCGTGATTGTTTGACTTTAAAATATTTGTAAAAAATATTGGCGGAAGAAGTTGTCCTCGGCGGTAATTAAGCTATACAAAATATTTATTTCACATTAAAAATGACATTCACATATTCAAACAAAAATATTATTAACTTTTATCTCAACGAACATTAAATTATTGAGGATTCCACATTTTATTGAAGGTACGAAGTGACTCAGCTGATGGTCACTTGGTACCCCCCCCATGGTACGAAGTGACCAATTTGGTTACGGTACAAAGTGTCCCGAAGGTACGAAGTGTCCAGGGTACGAAGTGGCAAAGGTACGAAGTGTCCGACGTCCAAATCGATTATATAAAGCTGTTGCAGAAAGTACTGCTTGACAAATTTCTTTGCTAAATAAAGCAGAATTTAGTTGAGCCTCAGTTACAACAATGTCAACTTAATCAAGTTTTGAGTGGTAACCTGTTTCTGTCAAAAATGATAAGTATAATTTATTTTTAATATATCGTGGGGTCATATATGTTATCGACTCTCATATGTTTTCGAACCCTAGCTTTGATTCCTGTTTACCGCGAGACTGTGCGAGCTGCACCGGTGACAGAAGCTCTGTTGTTTACTCACTGTCTGTATTTTCGTCAGGCTTAATCATGCTGAGACTTAAGTTTCCTGTCGTAGGTTGCATAATATGCTCAAACATTTATAAAATGGCTGATTTTTTGTATAAATCACTAGTGCATTATTATGCACAAATTGGAGCTTCCACATTGATATACATGAGTGATGGTGTAACAGAGCTTTTCGCGAATCTTTCAGAAGAGCACTGGATTTAAGGGTGTTGGAAATTATTGGTTTTTTTTACACAATTAAAATCTTTTATACTCATGACTCAACTTCCTTATTGATTGAATGCATTTTAAAGGAGATTCAGCAATGATCACGACTTGCCTTTTTCGAACAAGCAAATCTTTTTAAAAACAGTAATAAACGTTCTCACTTTGTTTCCAGCATAATTTATTTAATTCATGTAATTATATGTTTTTGTTGTAGATGTCAAGAAAAAAGTGATGTTGCGTCCACCTAACCGACGTCGCTTTGATGATCAGCTGGAGCAAGTTCTGCTGGATATCCGCACCCGGGAAGCTGAACTGGTTGGTTTTTAACTCCATTTGGGATTTTAATAAATAATTGTTTATATTCCTTTATAGATTGTTTCTCAAACCATTTAGCCTTAAAGGATTTGGGTACCTTTTCAAAATGTCCATAGATTAACATTAAACTTTACAAGGTTTGAAGATAATGATAGTGGAAAGCTTCCCTTCAAATATTACTTACTGAGGTGCTGTAGTTTTTGAGAAATTAGTAAAACAATGTCATGAAAATTAGTTTTTAAATGCTTAAAATAATTTTTGTCTCATGAGACAAAAATTATTTTCATGACATTGTTTTACTCATTTCCCCAAAACTAAAGCACCTCAGCAAGTAATATTTTCAGGGAAGCTTTCTACTATCATTATCTTATAACTGTGTAAGTGTAGTGTAAATCTGTGGACATTGTGTTTTTTGTCCTACAAAAGTTACATACACCCTTTAACTACGTGTACCTACGTAACAAGCTTGAATTTAGGGGGAATATCCACCACAAGACCAAAGAGTGCTTGTACATTGTAGGTTATGATAATTATTATACTGGACAAGTAATTATTAAATACAAGAACTTTCTAAACAGTTTAAAACGTATGCCTTAGATATTCTCAAACCATTAAGCCTACTTTTGGAGGGTCTTGTTACAAATGTGCTATTATTTATTTCCCTCAAATCAAAACCTCCAAAAATAGAGAAGATAAACTACTATCTGGGAGGAAGGTAGGAAATTGGCTGGGACTACTATCTAATCTGCGGTAGCGTGTCATGGCCGAGCGGTTAAGAGCACTGGATTCAAGCTCTGGTGTTTGATCAGCAGAGTGTGAGTTCGAATCCCGGTCGTGACACGTGCTACGTAAAATTTGGGAGGTAGTGCTTTCTGCTGTGCCACGAGGGTTTTCCAGACTATCCGGTTTTCCTCCCTCGGGAAAAATTAAACACTTTCGATCTTGGCTGTGCTCTGGGTCAGAGGCGCCCTTGCATGCCGGCTTCTCGAACACGTTGTAGCCGCGTCCTTTGCAATTCAGTTCTTAGCTGCGAGTAAGGATGATTAGCCCCCCAAATTATTATTATATTATATTCCTTCTCATGATTATTATTAGAAATCTCTTGGAAGACCTCAAACGCAGACAGACACATCTTCAGAGCAGTTGGATCTCAGAGAAGCTTTACTAAAGGAACAGAAGGAATGCAGAGAGCAGAAGGAAGTCAATATTGCTAAGAGGAAAGCTCTAGATGAACAGTTAAAGCTCATTAATGAATCCATCACCAAACAAGTAAGTTTCTGTTTTTTTCCCCTCATATCTGCTACGCCTTGGTGACTAGTGAAATTTACAATTTGACTAGTCGCGCCTCAAATAGTCCAGATTTTTTGTTTTATTCTTGAGCTGCATTGCGGCATATTAGTTGCCGCGAGCCAATTATTAAAATTTGTACTGAAATGGTGGAAGGATTGTGTCACTGATGTATGATTGTGTTTCGTATTAAAGTAAGGTTTATGAATAACGGTAGTCACGACTCGACAAAGCTATCAATAGTCATGGCTTGGACATTAGTCGCACCTCAGCAAGTAATATTTTAAGGGAAGCTTTCTACATTCATTATTTAACACTGTGTAAGTCAATGAAAATCTGTGGACCTTTATGTTTGATGACGTGCAAAAAGTAGCCAAACACTTTTTAAGGAAAGGTATGTGACGTTTGGTAATCATTAACGGCAATGGAAACCTTTGGACAGAAGCCTTCAGCAGTGTTTGGTAGTAGAAAGCATTTTGAGAAACACTTTACCACCTCAAAATAAAGTGGTTCTGTAAAAAATATAAAAGTTTTTCTGACTCCAAAATTAGAATCATTAAAGTGTTACCATACTACTCAGATTGTGTATTCCTAGTAGGGTTTATTCTTCCTGCGGTGATACATTCGCTCCAGATTTCTAAAAAACGCGATTTGATATAAACATTTTCGGATGTTAGTTTTATTGTGTTTTTCTACATTTAGGCCTATGTAGAATTAGAAAATTGCCAAAAATAGTAAATGCCTGACGTTTTGACCCTAGCAGAGGCTAAAGAGAAAGACTCTGCTAGGGTCGAATCGCAGGCCATTAACTATTTTTTGCACTTATACCATCGGTCCTTTTGGTTGGTACACAATGTAAGTTGTTTGCAACAGCTAATTTTACTTTGTCGTTTAAACAATTTAAAGACACAGGACACCTTTAGTAATTGTCAAAGACTAGTCTTCTCACTTGGTGTATATCAACATATATGCACAAAATAACAAACCTGTGAAAATTTGAATTCAGTTGGTCATCGAAGTTGGGACATAATATTGGAAGAAAAAAAGCCTTGTTGCACAAGCTGTGTGCTTTCAGATGCTTGAATTCAGGACCTCAGATGAGGTCTCAAAATCATTTCAAATAATATTTGAGTGAGAAATTACTTCTTTCTCAACCTTTGTTACTTCAGAGGGAGCCGTTTCTCACAATGTCTTTTACTATCGACAGCTCTCCATTGCTTGTTACCAAGTACGTTTTTATGCTAACAAATATTTTGAGTAACTACCAATAGTGTACAGTACCTTTAACGGCGCCAAACGCCTTTATTATTCTTTTATTTTGCCTTGCAGAGTGATTCGCTATCCAAACTAGAAGCTGGTCTTGCTTATAAGACAGAAGCAGCAGTAGATGATGCAATACAGAAACTCCAATACCAACTTCGAACAAGACACTTTAAACTCAGCGAAGAGAATCGCATCGTCAAGGAAATCGACACCTACAGACGATCTAAGAAGAAAGTCAAGTAAGTTCAAAAAGGATACTTACTCACAATAATTGTTAATATAACAACTTACTTGGTAACAAGTAATGGAGAGCTGTTGATAGAATAAAACATTGTGAGAACTGGCCCCCTCTGAAGTACTGTACACGTTCATGTAGTTTTTGAGGAAGTGGTCATTTCTCACTCAAATACTTCATCATCATTTGGCATAGACTTGCGCCCGTGGCTGCCTTGGCCTCACATTGTAATTGCGGCCATTGGAGTTGCCGCCATCACCTGGTGTCTTTCAATCACTGCTCTTCTCAGATCTTCAACCTTTCTTCCACTCCACTTTGTGACGTTGTCTATCCAGCGCAGCTTAGGGCGGCCTCTGCCTCGAATTGTACCTGTAGGCAGACCATCTATAGCTGCGCTGGGTAGGCCTCCCTGTCTCATCACATGAGCGCACCATTTCCCCTTCCGCTCTAAGACCTCATCACTCGTGAGACACCACCGGCCACCGATCAGTTCAGCCAGCCTTTCATTTGTGATGAAGTCTGACCACTTTATGCCCAACAGGGTTCGCCAAATGTGCTTGATGTCAGCATGTAACAACATGCAGTCAAATAAAGCGCTGATTATTTGCTTATGATAAGGAAAGTCATAAAATTGAACCTTATTTTTCACTGCACTTCTAACTGTCTAAACCAGTTCTAAAACTAAATCTTAAGGCATCGGAAAGCACACAAAATTGCACACATATTCTCGTGCAACTTTGATGACCAATTGAGTCGAAATTTTCACAGATTTGTTATTTTTAATGCATAATATGATGGCATACACCAAGTGAGAATACTGGTCTTTGGCAATTGCATAAGGTGTTCTGTGCCTTTAAGGGGAACACTATTTTTATCTTGATTTTAATGTTTAATTTGTTTTAAATTTAATTTTGATGTTTTTACACTTCTAGATTGTTTGTAGTTGTGTATTAATAAAACAATTAGGCCCCAACATCAAGGTTGTAATATGTAACTACCATGACTACACTTCTGCTGTTGACAATGTGCCAAATAAAATTCTTTGTCCCTGATGTAAATTTAACATCTTTCAAAACGATATTAATTTATAATTTGTTTATTTTTCAGAGAATATCTTCAACAAAAGGAGCAAATTAAGATTCAGAGAGATCAGAAGAAGTGTCTGAAAGATGAAAGAGATGTAAGCATAACATAATTTCCCGTCTACTTATATTTTAAAGGCGGTTCCTTTTATTTCATCTGCAATAAGCGTCTGACCTTCAACCTATCTTGAGTTAGGACGAGTAACTTGTAACTCGTCCTAATTTGTCCTAACTCGTTTAATAGTTAATTCTTTTTTTTTTATACCCATTATACACTGATGTGTGTTAGCACTGTATATCAGTCTTTTCCCGAGTTTTGTGAAAAAAATCACAGGCATACTCGGGTGGAATGCAAACCCACAACCTTTGCTAATAGAGCAAATGTCTTACCCACTATACCACCGAGATGACATGGTAGCTAGAGGCGGTTCGAACCCTATGTTTTAGAAGTGAGTATTGCAGCAATTTAATAGATGTTAAATTTTTATTGGGACTAAAGAACATTTCACCCCACAAACAGTTCTCCAACTGTTTATAGTCCATTCATTTTGGTTTTTATACCCATATTCACCGATGTGTGTTAGCACTGTATACTCAGTACTTTCTCAAGTTCTGTGGAAAATAAAATCAGTCATATTACTTGGTCGGGATTCGAACCCACAACCTTCTAGTGTTTAATCGAACCCCTCTTTCTCCCCTTCAGAAATATTTCCGCCAGGTTTCGCTGTCAAAATCCAAGGAAGATGAAGTGAAGCAGAAACTGATGACGTTTAAGAGCAAGACGGACGAAGCTTGGAGTCGTTACAGGGAAGCGGGACCAGAGAGGGAAACTCTGAAGAAAGGTCAGTGACCCCAAAAATGAATTTCATTTGTTTTATTCCTTCCATGATCTGGGCCAAATGTCATAGAGCTGCTTAAAGACACTGGGCACTATTGGTACTACCAGTCTTCTAATTGGTGTATCTCAACATATGCATTAAATAAACCTGTGAACATTTTGACTTAATTGCTCGTCGAAGTTGCGAGAGAATAATGGAAGAAAAAACACCCTTGTCCCTTAAGTTGTGTGCTTTCGGATGCCTTGAGTTCGAGACCTCAGCTGAGGTCTCTAATCAATTCAAACATTTTAGTGAGAAATCACGTCTTTCTCAAAAACTCTCATACTTCAGAGGGAGCCGTTTCTCACAATGTTTTATACTATCAACAGCTTACCATTGCTTGTTATCAAGTAAGGTTTTATGCTAACAATTATTGAGTAATAATCAATAGTTTCCAGAGCCTTTAAACCTCGCTCCTTCATGTGGGCCATAGCAAGGAAAAACGATACACTAGCCAGCCAGTTTGTGCACTATATCATGGGTGCTTTCTTGGTTGCGCAAACATTTTATGATATAAAGTGCAAGTATTGTTTGAAGCTTTGCATGGTGTGGAGAAATAAAAAGATAATATAAATAACTAGTAAACTTGCTGGTACAACCATGTGTAAATTTCTTAGGGTGAGTGTTGGCTCTGAAAAGAGCCGGTTGGGTCTTGACGTTTCGAACAGTATACTCTGCTCGTCTTTAGGAGACTGCTGGCGGTGTTGGAGCTTAAGTAGCACCATGGTCGGCCTTCATGGATGATGCTGATCCCAATGCATCGTGGGAAGGCTTTCTGGATATCCTGCATGCTGCCATTCGTGACAGCATACCAACTAAACAGCGCTGTCGTAATAAAGCCTCTCCATGGATAACCCATGAACTGAAAAAGCTGATTCACCTCAAGCACAAACTGTTCTCAAAAGCCAAACACTCCGGCTCCAGTTTGGCATGGCTCCATTACAAACAAATACGCAATAAAGTGAAATATTCAACAAAATCAGCCTACTGGAAGTATGTCAACGGTCTTTTTGCAAAAAAAGACAACAAGCGCAGCTTTTGGTGTTTTGTCAGAGACCAGCGAAAATCTAAATGTCCACCAACCTTTCAGCATGCTGACCAACTTCTTCACAAGCCTAGTGCCATCGCTCAGGCATTCAACGAATTTTTTACTTCAGTTCATTCTCCTCCAGGATCTTGCCCATCAATGCCTCCATCCTGTACCTTACCGATTCCTGAACTACCGCCAATTCAAATTGAACTCGGATGGCTGACAAAGTCGCTGCAAAATCTCAACCCTCTCAAGGCACCTGGGCCTGATGGGATTTCACCAACAGTTTTGCGTTCAACTGCCTCCTCAATCGCCCCACCGCTATTACGTGTGATGAATTTGTCGCTCTTACACGGCTCCCTACCCTTGGACTGGAAATTATCTAATATCACCCCTGTGTTTAAATCTGCCAACCGAACCGACATCAAAAACTATCGTCCAATTGCTTTAACCTCCATTGTCTGCAAAATCCTTGAAAGAGCAGTCGCTAACAATATCAATGAACATATTTCTTCAAACTGTCTTGGTAATGATGAACAACATGGATTTACAGCACATAAATCCTGCGTCACCCAGCTCACAAATGCTATTTATGACTGGGCTACAATCATGGACAAACCCCGTCCACCTCGCATAGACATTGCTTTCCTGGACTTTAGCAAGGCATTTGATGTTATGCCTCATCACACAATCCTCAATAAACTGGCAGAGAACTTTAACATCCGTGGTCAAACTTGGTATTGGCTGAAAGCATTTTTGACTGGCCGGTTCCAGCGGGTTATGTACCAGGGAGCTTTATCGTCCATGTCTCCGGTTACATCTGGAGTCCCTCAGGGAAGTGTCCTCGGTCCCCTCCTGTTTAACTTATTCATCAGTGACATCTCCCATTCCCTCAATTCCAAGTGTTTGCTCTTTGCTCATGACACCCTCATCTATAGACCTATCCAATCCCCTGCAGATGAACTTTCCTTGCAAGCTGACCTTGATGCCATCGATTTGTGGAGTGTGGCCAATGGGATGAAAATAAACACCAATAAGTCTATGATTATGCATATGACCAGATCTACAAAAACACTAGCCCTTCCAGAGTACTCTATTCATGGATCCTCCCTCAAAATAACTGCCACCTACAAATACCTTGGAGTCGTGATCAATCATAACCTCACTTGGTCTGACCATGTCAACAGTGTTGTCTCCAAGGCAAATAGGACTCTAGGTTTCATCTGGCATACGGCAGGTGGAACATCCCCAACTGCATTAATGTCCCTTTACAGATCCCTTGTATTACCTATTCTTGAGTATGGGCTGCCTGCATGGTGCCCATATACTACAACACTTTCAGCAAAACTTGAACGTGTCCAAAGGAGAGCTACGAGGATGTTCCTTAGGCAACAACGAGGTGCAATGTCATACGAGGACAGACTCAAAACTCTAAACTGGCAAACGCTTGAATCCAGACGACAAAGACTCATTGTGCAATTCACCACTTGTTGTTTATTTGGTTTAATTAATTGTCCCATCATCAACTTGAATACCTCTGTCAATACCCGGCACACCGATACACTTGTATTCAACCATTTGTATGCTAGAACCCTCAGCCTAAAAAACACTTCAGTTCATTCTTTCCCTCGTGTTTGGAGCGGTCTGCCAACAAATATCTGCAACTCCCTCACCCTTGATTCATACAATTGTTTTAAAAGATACCTGTGTCAGCACTTCCAGAACCTGTAGAGTTTTTCCAAATTGTTTTTAATTTATCTGTTGATAAAGATTGGCCCTTTTCTTAATTTCTATATTTTTATTTCCTCATTTGTTCATTGTTTTTAGGTCAGCTTTTTTAAATTCAAATGTGCACTTCCAAATAATCTTGCTACAATGTACATATAAATAGGTTTTTCTTAACATATACATATTTATTTTGTTCTTAATATTTATTATATTTTCCAAAGTTTATCTTTACTGTTTTTAAATGTTTGTTAAAGATTCTATTCCTATTTTAAGATTGGATTGATAGGCTCTCGAGTCACAGTGGTTAGGTTCACTTTTATTAATCCTGGCCATCTTAGAATGGGCTTGTCCTGTCTGTTTTTATAATTGTCTTGCTTGATTGCCAGTGCTCTGTCTCACTCAATCATTGGTTTACAATTGTTCTAGATGTCATAAGTTTACATTCATTGTTTCTTATACTGTTATATTTCTTTATTTATATTTCAATATTGTATCTTGTACTGTTTGTTGAAATCTTGGCCGAATAAATAATAATAATAATAATAATAATAATAAGCATTTGAGCGGGAAGGATCGAGGCTGTTCTTGGGCGGTGATGCGTGATGGTTGATTGCTGGCTCCCTGACTCTGCGTTGGTTATCTTAACAAGTGCGCTGGGTATCTTAACATTGTAATGCCTGTGAGCATTAAACACTTTATAGATGGTGAAAAGAGTAAGGATTTAAAAATGTTGCTAAAATTGTCTGTCTCCGTTTGTTGAACAGAAATTGGTGAGCTGCACGAACGTCGTCGTCAGCTAACGGTAGAGTTCAGGCTGCAAAACAGTAAATATCACACACAGCAGAAACAGCAACGAGCTCATAGCTTCCAACGCAAGGAGGAAGAGAAGAGGGCCGTTGAGGAAGCTCGGCAGAGAGAATGGTAAGTTTCTAACTTCTAGATTGATTGATTGATTGATCGATTGAATTTATTTGGATATAAATACAGCAAGAACATGCCAAAAATACATACACAACAACAGGAGGAAAGACAATGAAATAAGATGAACCAAAATAGAACACAAGACAGAAATATTCCACAAAATTATTTTTTAAATCATTACTTATAACCAATCTGTTTTGTCAATCTGCTTGTGGAGGGCTGGCGCCTAGAAACTTAATAATAATAATAATAATAAAAATGAAAAGTATAAAGGGCCAAATCGCCATAATGGCCTCAAAGCGCTGAATACAAAGATTAAAAAGGAATTACCAAATTAAAACATTACAATTTAACAAGGCAATTACAAAAATATGTTCTAGGCAGTTTTACAAATCTGGCCAGTGAAAATGGCATATTTAGCACTCTTGAAATGTTGTAATTGTTTTTTTTTTGTGTATAATACAGGGCTGTGTACGAGGCTTCCAGGGAGCCTTATGAAGATGAGAGACAACTCTGCTCAACTCTAATCAAATACCTCCATCGATACCTCACTCCAGATCATGAATTACCTTTAGGTGCATCAGCTCTATCACCAGGTAAGATTGCCTCACAGTCCAATACCTCCTATAGGTACTGCAGCCTAATCACAAGGTTAAATCAGCCTCACATGTACCTCCAAGGTGTACATACGGCAATATCAGCCTCAAATACCTCCAGAGAAACCTCACTCCAGATCATGAATTACCCTTAGGTGCATCAGCTCTATCACCAGGTAAGATTGCCTCACAATCTAATACCTCCTATAGGTACTTGAGCATAATCACAAGGTTAAATCAGCCTCACATGTACCTCCAAGGTGTACCTCAAATACCTCCAACGATACCTCACTCCAGATTATGAATAACCACAGTCTGAGACCTCTTATAGAAATGCCTCTAGCTACTGGGCAATCTCGGTGGTCTAGTTGGAAGACACTGCTCGAAAATTGCAAAGGTCATGGGCTTGAATCTTTCACAAAGCAGGCCTGGAATTACATGGCGGCCACGACGGCCATGGCGGTCAATGCCGTTCCAACTGGCCGTGGTGCCCCTCGAAAAAATACCCTTTTCTCGGCCAAAAGTGATGTGCCCTTTCTGCCCGTTGGCTGTCGTGCCCTTTTTTAGCCTAAGTTAAATGTTTTATTAATTGAGACAAATATTTGTTAATGGCTGACTACTTACAGCCGACAATAATTATTAAGTAAACTCTATTCAGCAGTCGTGGTTATTCAACAATCTATTTTTGCCCTCACACGCAAGAGCAGTAGGCTACCGCTGGCTGTGCCACTATTGCTGGCAATTTTTTACACACGAATACAAGGGAAAATCATTGTATTTTTTTGCTCTTTTTGTGATGAGGGTGTCTTTCTCAACGATTAACACAATTTCCATGACAGGACAGCATGACTGTAAGGCTGTAGAAGAACACTAACCCTAAATGTTTACTACTAAAAGTAAATTTAACCCTGAATACTTAGCAGATAGTACGTGAGTAAAGTGCGATAGACGCAGAAACAAGGTTTTCCAACAAACTTTTAGTCTTCACTTTCGATTTAGTTTCAAATTATTTCATGAGAAAATTCTCCATAATTTGGTCAAATTGTCCTGCAAAGGAAAGTGTGGAAATCATTGAGGAAGATACTTAATTCTCACAAAAGGCTAAAAAGATGACAATGTTGCCATGCCCACATGTACAAAACATTGCGCTGCTGGGACCCAGGAAGGGCGGCGCAGCCACAGGCAGCGTGCAGCACTTGACCTTGGAATGGTCTATAAATGGGTAAAACCAAAATGAATATACTAACGTAGTCCTTTGTTGAGTTATTCATAGGGCAATCTAGCCCTTGCAAGCAAGAGCTGTATGCTGTCGCTGGCAGCGTGCAGCAGCACTTGGGCACCTGGAACAGTCCATATGGGTAAAACCAAAATGATACTAACGTAGTTCTTTGTTGAGTTATTCATAGGGCAATCTACAAATGATCTAGCCCTTGCAAGCAAGAGCTGTATGCTGTCGCTGGCAGCGTGCAGCAGCACTTGCGCACCTGGAACAGTCTATATGGGTAAAACCAAAATGATTATACTAACGTAGTCCTTTGTTGTATTATTGATAGGGCAATCTAACCCTTGCAAGCAAGAGCTGTAGGCAGCGTGCAGCAGCACTTGCGCACCTGGAACAGTCTAAATGGCTAAAACCAAAATGAATATACTAACGTAGTCCTTTGTCATGTTTGTTGTATTATTGATAGGGCAATCTCCAGCCTCCTCTGTATCAACACCAACTGGATGCAGAGATGACATGATGACATCGGATGGAGTAGAGTTTGTCATCCTGAAGAAGAAGACCAACGATAGCGATGATGTATTCTTACCAACAACATCTGCCAAGAAGAAACGTGCCATTAGGAAGCACAATCGCAAATCATCATGGCTGGTAAGTTTAACCCTTTTTTTTTTTTTATGCAAGTTGTCTGACACGTAAGGCCTGAAGGCCACTTCAAGGTGTGGGCTACAATCTACTTTTCCAGGGGCCGTTGTCACCTACTTCTAGGGCTGAAACAGGATTAGGTACTCCCTTTTACTGTCCATTCGGATGTAGGCTTCAATATCATCCATCAGAAGCCTGGCTGGTAGAGCAGAAACACTACATGTACCTCCCCATCTTGACGAAGTAATCATGGTTAAGTGTCTTGCTTAAGGACATGAAGGTCATGACCGAGACTCGAACCCACACTCAGCTGACCAAACAAAATCCGCTAGGCCATGACATGCCACAAAACCTTTATCCTCTCGAGCGCGTGATCTACTCTGGGCCCAATTTTATAAAGCCTGTAAGGATACAAACTTGCTAAGCACAGAAAAATCTGCTTATTAAAAACTGATTACTAGCCAAAATTTCTAAAGTTAACATGGTTGCCCCACTAATGTATTGCTTTGCAAAGAAATTTCTGCTTAAAAGCTTTATGAACAAAAAAAATCTTACAAAAAACTGGTTACCAGCCAAATTCTGTAAAGTTGACATTGTTGCAACAGGTGCCCAACTCAATTTTTGCTTAGCAAAGAAATTTGCTTATTTTGTTCTTAGTAGCTTGATGAGATTGGGCACAGATCCATTATATATTTTTTATTTCAAATAACGTCCACAGCACAAGCGCCTTAAATGGATGGAGATGCAGGACTTGCAACTACAAAGTTGTGGGTTTGAATCCTGTCATGCTAACCGCTAATTTTACAATGACTTAAATTAAAGTATCTCGTCTAGATACTGAATCACAATTGATTGATTTGTACAATTCATATTCGATACACCAATGTTTGTATTGACAGAGATTGGCTGTTGCAGCTTGGTGTGTACATCCTAGGCAGGATTACTTCAGTCTGATTTCTATTTTTGTTTTCCCCTTGTAAAAAAAAAAACAGAAAAGTTGTGAGTGATAAACCTGAAAAATTTACACCAGATGTACATGTATGTAGGTCAGCCCTTGCACTTTAACAAATGTGACCACTTTTTTCCCAAGGACTAAATATCATGCCTGATATATCCATATAGCGGCACCAAGGCCAAGACCCGGGGCAACGGAGACCATAGCCTCTGTATATTTCAAGGCCTGATATTGTAATGTAGATCATCTATAAAAAACAATGTGCCTCCACAAACTTCCCTACTATTTTATTCTGTTTCTGTCTTTTATCTATGCATACAATGTAGTTATATAATTTGTGGAAATGTATGAGTGGAAAAAAATTTGAATTTAATTGTTCATTGAATTGAATTGAATCAAACATGCATGTAGTTTGGTTTAGAAGCACTTTGACCCTTTTGGGGTTTTTTTTCGTGATCGAGTTACTGGCATTGATGTACAGTAACTCATGAATTACACTTGTTCATGCTGCTTTTTAGATTGTAACACTTGTGTTATTTAAATTGTAACACTTGTTTGCATTTCAGAGCAAACCAATTCGACACACAGCGCCGATATTCAGTCAGTTTGATACCCTTGGTCTTCAAGCTCCATCTACCATTGGGGAAGTCCCATCTTGCATCTCTCAACTTACTGTCAAAAAGGTATGTATTTAAACAAAAAAACGGCACTTCAGGGCTTGGATTGTACACTGGACCACTGGCATGATGCCCTTTTCTTGAAGCGATGTGGTACACATGGTTGGCTTGTGCGTAAAGCGCTCGCCTCTCACCAAGGTGACCCTGGTTTGATACCCGGCTAGGGCCATATATGAATTGAGTTGTGCGTTGCTTCTCTGCTGTGCCTCGAGGGTTTTCCAGACCATCCGGTTTTCCTCACCCAGGAAAAATCAAGCACTTTGGATCTCTGGCTGTGCTGCGTGGTTTTATTGGGTTGATGTGGATGGCTGCCAAAGGCGCCCTTGCATGCCTGCTTCTCGAACACGTTGTAGCCGGACATTGTGTTTTCTGTCCTACAAAAAGTACCTTGCCCCTTTAAGCATAAAATATTGCTTAGCAGGATGCTAGTCTCACAAATTGTACATGGGATTCTGAGTGTTTCCTTCACGAAGTTCCAGGCCTGAGGTTTGCAGTTTTGATAATGAAATATTATGACTGTATTTTTTTTATTTTTTATTTTTTTTTTCTCAGATTGAGTATGACGAGATTGTGAAGATTAATTCCAGCATCCCGAGCATCATCCCATTAGGAGAAAGCTCTTATTCCTTATCAATTCAAACTCATCAAGAAACTCATACCACAACCAGTGCCTTGGATCAAATCATATCCTCCGTGACAGAACTAAGTGTATCACAAAGCGATAAGAAACTTAATCATACCGTAACGAAAGCCACAAACGCTCTGCCACGTATAGACATTGAAAGCGCCCAAGCTCATAGTATTCAACGCCAGACCAACAGCACCCCTGGGCTTGAGTCCGCTCCAGAAACCCCTAATAGTAGCTGTAGTATCGCAAAGAGCAACGACGGCGACCAGGATTTGAAGGATGTTGAATCAATTGACTCTGGTATCGGGATAAACCGCTTGAAAAGCACTTCGTCAGTTCCTACATCCGCGTCTCCGAATACCGACATCAAATGCAGAGAGGAGAACACAACCATTGGCAGAACCGATGAAACTGGTCAAGAACCATTGACTTCTACTGGTCGGGATGCATTACTTCAAGCACAAGAGACCCTACCTTACATTCATCTAGATAGTATTTTGTTGGATCGGGGAGGACAGTTTGGAAACGACGCGGAGATGAGCAATGATGATCTAATAGAGAGTCAGGAATCTTTATGAAGGTAAACTGTTTAAATCAATTAAAAAAGAATAATATTGCACAAGGCATCTCTACCAACTAAAACACAGCATTTTAGAACTGGGGCATTGAAGTTATAATTGTGAATATATTTTGAACTGTTTTTAATTGTTGATTATGCAGTCGGTATACTCTACATTACTCTAGTTTTTATCTTGTTTTTGATGTGATGTCATGTTATTAACATGCATGGTACATGTATGTGCGTATACTATTTATTACAAATATGTAATTTTGTGAAATATACGAAATTGTTTTGAGTTTATACTAAAACAAATATTATTGTTCAATAGTGTAAAGATAGGGTCATACTTTGGTATGAAAGGACATGTGAAATGTTTTATCAGAAAGCCTACTTGTTATTTTGAGAAAGCATTAGAACTGCTGATTTTTTTTCTGAAGTGCCTCGGTTGAAACACAATAAAAGTATCTCAACAAAATTGAACTTCCAAAGATTGCCTGCAGGTGACTTTTGGAAATTTCTTTTGTTTCAATTTGAATACTGCCCTCAATACAGCCAGAGATGCAGTTGACCCTCCTGGCTAAAGGTGGATGGATTTGAGTTATACGGCGTTCTTAATTCAACGTTTTCTGGGTTGTTTTCCTCTTCAATACGAAGACACAGTATTCAACTGAAACTTTCACAAGTGACTTTCATTGGATCTTTCTTGATAATAAGCCATTTGCCAGTTGGATTTGAACAATGCCTGGTACAATGACTTGTGTAGTCACAACGTACCGCTAATATTTGAATTCCACAGACTGTAGAGACAGTTGGCCAGGTCTGGAATTTAATCTTTAGAGGGCAAGGCCATTTTCTTTTTTAAAAGGGCACTTCCATTGGAAAATCTTAAAAGTCTTTGGGAAACTTTTGAAGGGGCACCAAGGTCGAGACAAGGGCAATGGAGGCCTTCGTTAAATTTAAGACCTGGGTTGCTAACCGATGTCAAATGGTTCAGGGCAAGCTTTTGCATAGCAACCTCCATATATGAGCAAACCCTGGTAATTGTACCATTGTGCTATAGGCCTACACCATGTATGATGTCTATCCATTTAGAATTGTGTGCAGTGTTCACCAATTTCAATTAAAGTGTGAACTTTAAGCAGGTCATTGTACATGTAGCCTACCAGACAGTACACAAATCTAGTACGCAAATGGCTTATTGTGCTGCTAAATCAACATTATGTTGACCAAAACCAAATGATGACCCTACCTTTAAATTGTAGGGGTTTTAAAGCTACATGTATGAGTGGTCTGACAGACACACACACATTGACACATGGGACATTATTACTCAGGTTTACATGTATGTTTAAGAGTGTAAACCTCATTGTCCATTGCAAGCCTGGAATTTCATTTTTGAGAGGGCAAGTCCATTTTCATTTTTTCATTGGAAAATCTTATGGTCTACATGTATGGGGAAATTCAAAAGGGACACCAAGGCCAATACCAGAGGCAACAAAGGCCATGGCCTCCTTGGAATTACATGCCTGCATTGCACTGATCAGCATCAACATCAAGATCATGAAGTTACATTACATCAACAAGGAGCATTGAAGGACTGGCAGTCGACGTGTTCTACAAGCCTAGAAGATGTCAGATGTCCAGGCTACCTACACACCCGTACTTCCCCCTGGACAGATTTGGTCACATCTTCATGTTAACCCTTGCTACTATTGGTGCCATCTTCCAGTGAGCTGACCAACCGTTTGAAACCATTCAACTACAGGGATTGTGCATGGTGGCCATCTGTGAACTGTGCTCAATTTCATAGAGCACACCTAATACATTGTATTCACCCTACAAGTTCTGTGTACACCACCTCCACTTTGGAAATGGTGTGTTCTTTCTACTTTGTATTCATTGCTGTATGGCTTGTAGTATAGGACTCTTCCATTGTTATGCAGGGA
This sequence comes from Asterias rubens, assembly GCF_902459465.1. Classification (NCBI taxonomy): domain Eukaryota; kingdom Metazoa; phylum Echinodermata; class Asteroidea; order Forcipulatida; family Asteriidae; genus Asterias; species Asterias rubens. The sequence goes on from NW_022985698.1 coordinate 128,399, forward strand.
TCTCTTAGAAATGGTTCAGCAATGACTTAACCTGTTAAGCTGTTGAGCAGAAAATTGTGCTAAGCAAGATTGTTTTTGCTTAGCAAATTGTGTGTGTGAGTGCTTATGAGCATAATGAGATTTTGGCCCAGGTCATATTGCATGCAAAGAGACTCTTCTCATGAGATCTAGGCCCAATTTCATCGCTCTGCTTACCACTGAATTCTGCGCTTATGTTCACTATTCTCAGCTTACTGTGCAAGCGCCAGATTTCTGCGCTAGCTGTGTAAGCGAAGAAAGACTAGTAATAACGAATATGTACGAGCACAAGCAAAAATTCCCTGCTTACCTGTGAAATGCCACTTGACATAAGCGCAGAATTCCCTGCTTCCGTAAGCCCAGACTTGTGCTTAAAATGGTCAGCAGAGCCATGTAATTGGGCCCTGCCTGTAAATTGCACATCCCATGTACACACTGACACCACTGGTTGGCAAATATTGCAGGAATATTGCACCTTTTTGTATGGGACTGATGGCGGTTTCGATGCAGTGTGTGTCTTTATAATTCTATTAAACCCTTTTTTGACAAATGATGGACAATATTGGTTTGCACATTATGGTTTGGGTTTATACAGACAAATTTACCCAAGACCAAATAGTGTCATAGTATTGTGTCCCCCATCTAATAATGGCTTACGGCATTTTGCCCACCACCAATGGGAGACTTTTGGGACGCTTGGTGGCAGCAGACTTACCAGGTAAAATCCATTGTTCTCTGTAATGTGTGCATGCTCGGAACTACTTAGGCGATGGAAATTGATCTAGTAAGTCTGCTGTCACCTAGTGTTCAAAAGTCTCCCATTGTGTCTGTATGCTTTATTGAGTGTAAATTTTCATTGGAAGAGTTAATCAAAAGTTTGCAATCTCATATATAGATTTATTAGAAGTGACAGCTTGTTGATGTTCATTTTTGGTCAGTGATCTGTAAATTTTTGTGTAAGAGAAATTGATTCATATAACTTCTTCAAACATTCTTATTTAAATGTAGAAAGTCAATAATCTTATTAGTGTACAGTAGTAAAAACCTTCATTTTTAATTGAAAATTGAATTATATTTGATAATCTTAATGAGTGATATTTTTTAGAGACAGTTAAGCTTTTTATTTGAATTGATTGGTGTACATGAAATGGAAGGTGACAAGGTGTTGACTTAATACTGACTATAGTTTGTTTTTCTATTTGGAGGGGATTGGGGTGAAACAAATCATTAATCCACTTTAGCTAGAATAAGTGTGTAATCAGCCGTCGATTTCACCAAACTTTTCCTAATTGGGATTAATCTTAGAACTTAGCACAGTTAAGTTCCGTATCCATGACGTCAGGATGCATTGAACCCATCCTAAGTTAGGAGAAGTTTTAACACGAAAAAGAATTCATCCTAGCGTTTCGTTAATTGTCTGCTGGCCTGAAACTTCACATAGGCAGAGGAGGCAACTCACTACACATGACACGGCTTTGTTTTTAATGAACCACTCAGAATTTCAGATCAAACATTTTAGGATAAAAGGTACAACTTTGTGAAAATTTTGTTCAGCATTATCAAAAATATTGTTTCACAAAGTCACAATCGTTAAAACAAATAGTTAATGTACAGGTGTACAGGACTGGAATTTCATCTTTTAATTGAGAGTTGAAATATTTTAACAATATTTTCTGAGTGAAATTGGGCCCTGATATTGACTGCATTTTACCCACTAATTCCCTAGATACTTCTGTAAAAACATGGTGCCAGGAAACACTCAGTTTCAATAGAAGCATCTGGGATTATAGAGAGGCTGTTCTTAACATGAGTGGAACATGGGGCCATTGTGAGTGTCTAATATAATGTAGCTTCAATATTATCAGTCAATGTGCTTAAAGGCAGTGGACACTATTGGTAATTACTCAAAATAATTGTTATCATAAAACCTTACTTGGTAACGAGTAATGGGGAGCTGTTGATAGTATAAAACATTGTGAGAAACGGCTCCCTCTGAAGTAATTATGTAGTTTTCGAGAAAGAAGTAATTTTCCACGAATTTGATTTCGAGATCTCAGATTTAGAATTTGAGGTCTCGAAATCAAGCATCTGAAAGCACACAACTTCGTGTTACAAGGGTGTTTTTTTCTTTCATTATTATCTCGCAACTTTGACGACCGATTGAGCTCATATTTTCACAGGTTTGTTGTTTTATGCATATGTTGAGATACACCAAGTGAGAAGACTGGTCTTTGACAATTACCAAAAGTGTCCAGTGCTTTAAAAGGCACTGGACACTTTTGGACTCAAAGTATAATCAGGCATGTATGCTTCGTTTTTGAAACGCAAGGGCCCTAGAGCATTTTCTGCTCGGGAAAGGCCATGGTCACCTACATGTATGAGGAAATTGCAAATTCATACTGGAGTAATTCAAGGGCACCAAGGCAATGACCAGGGGGCATTGAGGCAATTACCGTCATTGCCTCTGTGATAAACACTTACTTGGTAATGATCAACGGAGAGCTGTTAAGGAGTATAAAACACCTTACACTATCTATTTGAAGGCACTGGATACATACCTACGTTTGGAATGTCAAAGACCAGTATTCTCACTTGGTTTATCCACACATGTGCATAAAATAATAAACCGGAGAAAATCTGGACTCAACTAGGTGTCGAGGTTGCAAGAAAGTAATGAAAGACAAACACCCTTGTTGCAAAAATTTGTGTGATTTTAGATGCCCGTATGAAGCCTTTCTCATTTTCAAATAATATATAGGCCAAGTGAGAAATTATCTTTTTCTCAAAAACTCGAATCTCACAATATTTTATACTATCAACAGCTCTCCATTGCTTGTTACCAACTAATTTTCCATGCTTTTTTTGTATATTTCGAGTAGTTACCAAACATGTCCAGTGCCTTTAAAAATCAGCCACTATGAAAACTTTTATCATCTGTGTATTCATAGCAACATGAATGGAACCAGACAATGCAATGTATTATTTTCATATTTGAGTAGAGAGAAAACTGATGCATCAATCAGTATTGAAAGGTCAGACAAGGTCAGGGCTGATCAAATATTTATTTACTGTAAAGGATGAAGCGTGTGTAACTTATTCAAACAGAGTGAGTCGAAAAGAAGTTGATCGGGATGGGTGATGTTTTCAAAACAAACAAATGACACTCGAAAGTTCAGTAAAAAAGCATTATTTAAAGACCTGCTTGAACGAAAATGTCAAGTCGTGAACGTTGCTGAATTTCATTTGAAAGGTTTTCAATGAACAAGGAAATGGAGCCATATGTTTATAGATTTTAATTGTGTAAACAAAAAAATCATTTCGGATACCCTTATCCAGCGTTTTTCTGAGAGATTTGGGAGCTCCAATTTGTAAAGCCGCTTTGTTGCAGCGTGGAGGTATAACAAAGCAAACTCCCACAAAAGCAAACCCTCAGCGGCATTGTCCTGTGACGCACGCCTTCAAGGGCAGAACTGTTTTTAGTTTTTCAAAACCTTTATGTTGGGGCCTGATTTTTCAATCGATAATTACGAAAACTTCAGAAGTGTACACTTATCAAAATAACATTAAAATGATGAACAAGTGCATTATAAACAAGTTAAAATACTATTTCCGTTAAAAACATTCCCCTCAGGTAGCTGTTTAACCAACACTCTCTCCTGCTTAGTGGGGAAAAAAAAGAATGAAAGAAATTGATCATTGCTTAGAGGAGTTATGCCTATTTTAATAAAGGTACCCATTGTGTGGTCTTTTTGGTCTAGGGTACTTTTGGGTCTTTACCCTTGTCTGTTAGCACTGTATACTCAGTACTTACCGGAGTTCTGTGAACAAAATCACAGGCATATTACTTGGGTGGGATGCGAACCCAGGAACTTTGCAATTCTAGAGCAGTGTCATAATAACTAGACTACCGAGATTGTCCGGTAGCTAGATGCAGTCAAAAGGGTCAAGCATGGACAATCAATGGACGGCTACAAACATGACAAACTTGAGTGCTTTCACTAAAACAGGCATCTTCTCTCAAAAATGATCAATTTGTTTCAGTCTTCTTTTTTTCTTCAGATAAGCAGGAAAGAATGCTTGTTTAATAGTGTGCTTCACTGGGGTTTTGATTGTCAGTTATTGGTTTGTTTGTAAATCGAAAATCTCGGTCAACTTTATTTTGACTCACCCTGTATTCATGTTCTGTTCATTATATACAATGGCAATTTTATGCTGCAGGTAATGGTAGCTCTGCAGTGTGTGTTTAACGTAGGACGTTAAATTTTTAAAAGTATGCATTAAATAATTTTATTATTAATAAAGGAAGAGTGCAAGTCAGAATGTTGCTTCTGTTGAGAAGTCAATTTGGGATTATTGTTTGACGGCATTTGACGTCATCCAGCCACCATCTTAGATGTACTCAAAGATGAGACAATGGAAATGCACAGATTTGTACACGCTGGGCACAGGATTTGCAAATGAACAATAGGCTTAATGATCAACCTCCTTTTGACCTACATAAATAGACCTTTATCATGGTGGGGCCATCTTGATTTTACTACATTCCAACTTATTGTAACCAAACTGAGGCTGGACAAGATAATAGTCTGGTGTCATGTTTGCGCAATGAATGTCAGCATTCATTGCTGTTATTGGAAACAGGGAACATGACCAATATGGTGACAGCGTGATAAAGGTCTATGGGAGGGCATTTACCCAAATCGCGTTATGTGCATCCAGTGGCTTGTTTTTGTGACTTCATCACAGACTGTGCAAATCTCCGCCATTCATTGGCATGATTTTGTTTCCTCCAACCCATAGTTCACAATGGAATGCGGAAAGCAGGATGGGGGATCCAATCCCCCACCTCAGAGCCCTTCCCTCCTCTTTCTATCCCCCACCCCCTTTTGTCACCACATATAAATTACCAAAATGCTTTATTATGAGTACATCAGAAGCCCGTCAAAAGTATCTGACCAAGATCAGTACCAGCATGCAAGCAGCCACACTAGCACCATGGTGCCAGCAACTGCATCAGCACTGCCACAAGCAACAGCAGCAGCAGCAGTCCAACACCCAGAACAAAAAGAGTACCACCATCATCACTAGCAACAACAGCAGCAGCAACTGCAGAAGCACCAAAGCTAGCTTAGCACCACCACCAGAACAACAACAGGACCACCACTACCGCAAGCAACAACAGCAGAAGCAGCAGCAGCAACTGCAGCAGCACCAAAGGTAGCTTAGCACCACCATTCACAACAACAATAGTACCACAAGCAGCCAGTGCCCTGCCAACCCATAAACGCCAATGCCAACACAAAATGCCACCACTACTATTATGACAAGTCTTTAAATACCTGTCGCAGTGATAGCGTTCCGACTCGAGGCTCTCCCTAATTCCGACTCTTTCCAAGATTCAGATTCTCTCTGCGAATCTCGCGACACAGGCGATATATTTATGAGACGCAGGCCCATGCGAGATGACTTTTCTCACAACTACGGTCCCAGTTAATTGGCGATTAGTAGTCGGCGGCCAGCAGCTTCGCACGACAGCAGTGATCTCAAGAGAGCAGTATTCGAACGCAGAAACCTGAATCATTACGCCGCCACCACGACTTGACTACATATATCTCACCGCGACAGACCATTAAAGGAACACGTCGCCTTGGATCGGTCGAGTTGGTCTTTGAAAAGCGTTTGTAACCGTTTGGTATAAAATACATATGATTAGAAAGATGTTGTAAAAGTAGAATACAATGATCCACACAAACATGCCTCGAAATTGCACGGTTTTCCTTTTACCTCGTCGACCAACACGGTCGGCCATTTATGGGAGTCAAATTTTTGACTCCCATAAATGGCCGACCGTGTTAGTTCGCAAAGTAAAAGGAAAACCACGCAATTTCGAGGCAAATTTGTGTGGATCATTGTATTCTACTTTTAAAAGATCTTTCTATCCATATGCATTTTATAACAAACGGTTACAAACGCTTTTTATAGACCAACTCGTCCGATCCAAGGCAACGTGTTCCTTTAACGTCTTGTCCACAAGTCTACCACCACCACCACCACCACAACAACAACAAAAACAACAACAGCAACAGCAACAGCAACAACAACGACAACAACAACAACAACAACAACAACAACAACAACAACAACAAATGCAGGGGAAATATAATTAAGGATTCTTGATTTCCATCAGAAAGTATTAAATTTTATTAACATTACATGTTGGTATGTCATCAACATGAAACATACTAAAAGCTGAACAACTAACCAGTTTTACACTCCTTTAATTTGTTTTCTATTTATGGGAGTTTAGTTACAATATTTTCGATAAGGTTTCACATAAATACAATTTTGACATAAAAACAACTTGATAAGTTATATATAGCCATTTGGTGTTATAAATACAAGGATATTAATTGATAACAAATAAATATTATTGAAATTCTCAATCCTCCTCTAAAAATATGTTGTTTTTGTTGCCAATTTGGTGTAGCAGTAATAACAGATTCATTTGTATGCAAAAACATCTGTATTTTATTTAAGATTAGCAAGTTACTCAAAGTTAGCAAAGTGCTACGATTGTTAAGATGCTACAGTGATTTGTATTGTCGTTTAACCTATTGCTTACGTAGCAACGAAGGGTTTACATCTATGGTAATTACTCCAAAAATTAATTACCATATAAACGTAGTTGGTAATAGGGCACTGGAGGGCTGATGATATTATACAACATTGCTAGAAATGTCTCTTTTTGAAGTCATGTAGTTTTTACTTTTAGAGAAAGGGGATATTTTCCACCAACAGATTTGAAACTGAGAAAGGCTTTAGGCTCAAAGCCTTTCTCAGACATCTGAAAGCAATCTTAGCACTTAAAGCCATTGGACACTTTCGGAACAGAAAAAAATGAAAAGTTCACAGATTTAAACATGCTTAAAATAACAAACCTGTGACAATTTGGGCTCAATATTGGTCATTGAATTTGCAATAGAATAATGAAAGAAAAAACACCCTTGTTGCATTACTTTGTGTGCTTTCAGTGCCCTAATAAAAGGCTTCAGCTGAAGTCTTTTATTTTTTTAGTGATACCTCTTTCTCAAAAACTATGTTTCTCACAAAGTGTTGTACTATCAACAGCTCTCCATTGCTCGTTACCAAGTAAGGTTATATGCTAACAATTATTTTTAGTAATTACCACTAGTGTGCAGTGCCTTTATAGAAAAAGATAATGAAGTAACACATGTTTTATCTCAAGGAAAACCTCCGTGCATTTAAGTTCATTCTCGTCACTCCAAAATCTTTGAGTGGGTTATCAAGTCCTGGGAAAAGTCCCCCATTCATTGGGAGTTCACATAATCCACTCTTTTGTTCGTACTCTTCCTCCACGCTGTATGCAGCATTCTCAATCAACTCCTTGTGCTCGCTGATACTCGTCTGTAGACGTAATTGCTGGATCTCACTACGCAGGCGCATTAGTTTCATGGCTAAGACATGATCTTGGGATTTCATCTCTGCCTGTTGTAGAAGTGGAAGAGAAACAAAGTATCAATAGTTACATCTCATATACTGTGGCCTTGAAATAGTCTTGGTGCAAGACGTTTCTCGTTTACCTTTCACGCACAGCGCCACGGCTGACCCGCTCATTCAACTTACCAATAGCGCCCGCTGCGACACACCGCCCGTAACCTGACTAAGCCCACGAATTGCCCCTCGAAATAACCCACAGCACCCACAGCATGCAATTGCCATGGTGCTCGGTGCTTTTGCTGTGGTGCCCTGTGCAAGGTTCCTGTGAAATTTACATTTTCCTCATATAGGTGCCCCTTGCGAAATTCAAGGCCTGGCTATTTCTGTCGGGCCTTATACGTCACAAAGGCAACAAAGCCGATAGCCTCTCTGCCCCTGGTCATTGCCTTGGTGCCCTTGAATTGCTCCAGTAGAACTTTACAATTTCCCAATTGGTTGCCCTTTACCAAGGAGAAAATGCCTTTGTGCCCTTGCCCTTTAACTTTACTCTGAGCTATTGCGCAGTCAGCGACTGTACCATGGTAAACAAATTGTGTTTACTCATTAACAGTATGGTCAACAATCACAACTTTTTTTAAGATTCCTAATGGAACATAGCTGGATAACACTATTACCAGCAGAATTGGCTTGGGTGAGTCTTTGATCTATACAGTCACCATTAACTTCCATGCCCCATAGAAATTAAACACATTGACATCCAATACACCCCATGTTAGATCTTAGCCGCAAGTTGGAGTTTGGGTATTTTCTTTTTGAAGGGACTGAGTGTGCTACCCCATACACACAGAATTTGTGTTGGTTGTGCGGCTTCAGTGAACCTTTCAGAGTTTATGTATGCTATACAATGCTAACAATGCAATACAATGTTAAAGTTTGTACACGATAAGAAGTAATATCTTATTTAGGCAGGATTTAGAGGGAAATGGCCAACCGAAAATGAAATTTGAGTAAGGAAAAGTATAAACCGTAAAGTAGGAAGTTGTTTTTAAAACCAACACCTGTATTTTAGTGAAAGGTTATTGACTGATGTCCTCTGTACACCAGTTTTGTTCCCGTAACTCGATATGGCTGATGTTGATCAAACTTTCTCTTTAGCCCTTTTCAGACGATAGCAATTTAGCAAGGGTCCTTTGCTTTTTTCGCATGTTTGCTTATTAATTTACACAATGCAGCTCGTGTGAAAGGAAAAACAATGTGTGTTCTAGCAAATTTGAGACAGTCCAAACATTGTTTTCCTTTCATACGAAGTACAATATGTAGAGTTTAGCCCCTTCTCACAAGAGTAATTTAGCAAGGGTTGTAACATTACAAAATGTACTCATGTGAAAGGACAACAAAAAAGTTATCTTGCAAAAAAGAGTCATTGCTACATGTTCATATATTTACAACCATGCTAACATTTGGCAAGGGACCCCAGTTAAAATGCTGTTGTGTGAACAGCGCTTTTCACAACCACGCTCATACTAAAGCAAGGGACCCCTGCTAAATTGCTGTCATGTGAAAGGGATTATAATGGTGTCGAACTTGTCTGTCATGTGAAGCAAGTGATGCAATCAGGGCATGGATAACACTCTACAAGGCTTTATATTGTATCAGCTGTTTCACCCATCAAGGCATTGCAAACACCACAGTGCCTCAACACTAGGACTTCATCATCACCAACACCTCATATCTCCCCTTGTTGGGTTATTAAAGCTCTCTTTTAAAGGCACTGGACACTATTGGTAATTACTTGAAATAATTCTTAGCATACAAATTTACATGGTAACGAGCGATGGGAGAGCTGTTGATAGTATAAAACATTGTGGGAAACGGCTCCCTTTGAAATGATGCAGTTTTTGAGAAAGAGATAATTTCTCACTCAAATAATAAATTACCTCAGTTGAAGTCTATTTTTATGCATCTGAAATCAGATTAGGTAGTGCAACAAAGGTATTTTTCTTTCATTATTCTCTTGCAACTACAATGATCAATTGAGTCCAAATTTTCACAAATTTGTTATTTTGTGCATTTTGTTGTGAAGATACTGGTATGGTGTTTGACAGTTACCAATGGTATTCAATGTATTAAAAGGCAGACATGGCGGCAGAGTGCATATATAGGGAGAACCACACTAAATACAACAACAACCAATGCTAAAATGCTAAATATTATTCAAAAACACTCAAACAAAAGTATTTTTTAAGTCCCTCAGGTTCTTGAAAACATATCAATTATATTCTCAGACCACTAAACATTAGATTTCTTTTCAATTGTTGGCTGATCAGCCGTTTATAATTTTTGCTAATCACCCCAGAGTGTGCTTTTCTCCAAACCGACATGTTGCCGATTTTGAGGCAAAATAAGACCAACTTTAAAGCCAGAATTGTTCTTAAAAGTTGTAAAACAGAACCCCAGGCAGGTTGTGATAGATTCTTATTATATAACATAATCTATATTGCATGACCCCAAAACGCTGTTATTCGAAAGTGTGGGTTTACAACAACAAGTTAACTGCCTGACGTTTCGATCCTAGCAGAGTTTTTTTCGAAGGCGTAATGACAACACAAAACAAACATGAACCTGTAACAAACAAACTGTAACCAGCAAGACAAAATGTAACAAGAAACCAGGGAGTATCACCAAAGGGATAATGCAACAAAGAGGATACAAATAAGAAAATAGATTCAGCTGTTGCAAACTGCTTCTTACCCACAAAAAGGACATAATAAATGCAAAACAAAGGCTCAAAGGCTAAAATTGATAAATTGATAGCTTTGCACATGACTTTTGGCCTATTTAGTGTATTGCACCCTTAGAATACCACCGCTATATTTGCACAACTCCCATAGCTACCAGTTCAGACAATGAAAACTTCTTTTCATATCAGTTTGACTTTTGTATACAAACAGATGAAACAATTTTTAACTACCATTCAACGTGGCCATTGACAACTCAGTAAATAATATTAAAATTGATAAGTAATCATTGTTGACCCACTTGAGTCCAGCTGTATAGAATAAAAACAAAAACAAATTCTCTGTTAATATTCTGAAATTAGATTAATGAAAATATTGCCCGCAATGGGGGTCCTCTGCATGCACCCAGTCATTATTCATTTAATAACGACTCTATGAGGTAATTATGTGGCATTTGATAATAAGTACTTCAAAAGTAGGGTAATTTATTTTAACTAAACCGGATTGTGTTTCTTTGTGGTCGACTGTTGCGTCAATTTCTAGGTCAAAATTGTGTTCTAGAAGACTAATTCTTTCATTGAATTCCTATCATTATGTATTTGTGTGAGCTTTAGCTTTTTCTTCTCTGATTAAAACAATTCCTCCCTTCCTTTCCAAAATGCATCCCCACTTAATCTTTTGAATACGTACGAGACTGCTTGTCAGCATTGCTCTGATAAGCTTCTTGCTGTTCCATACGACTTGCCATGCATAACCCATGCATCGCGCTACACTAAACTAGAGCATTCATCAAGATTTAATACTGATCATTATGACGTCTGTGGCTGCTTAAACAATCTAAGGTCTTGAAATAATTGAATTTTTGCGGTTTGGGGAAAGCAGTCAATGATTACAGCTTTATATAGTTACCCGTCCATGTAGTAAAGGACATTTGGTGCTCGGTTATGATGGCATTTGCACCCCAGCCCCCACCCCTCCCAACTCACAAGTTGACACACAAAACCGATTGTGTTCTTGGAATCTCGGGAACAAAAAGAAAAATAGTATATCCCCCCCCCCACCCCGTGGCGCGCGCGTACGGGCTGGGTATAATAATTGTAGACAAATTTAACTTTATAATATGTTCCCATGTCAGTACCGTCACCACTAACTGGGGGGGGGGGGGGGGGTGGTGACTCAGAACAATTCCCTGCCAATACTCCAAAGAAATGAGATGGATAAAACCATGCTCAAAATAACGCACGGTCCGATTGAGCAATAGCCCGCCCCACCCCTCCCCATTTGAAAACGATGTTTTGTGCTCCCCTCCCCCCCGCCCCCCATGGTCGTCTCTACCCCCAAGAAAGCGAAATGTTTTGTCACTTGCCCCTGTGCAGGTAATCCTGTAGCACGGATCGCTTCCAAAAAAGCTGTTCAGTACAGCAATTTGCTTACCACAGAAACATGATGCTAAGCCATGACTAAGCTTTTCCGTATAATGAAACGGTGAGCTGGCAGATCATACGGTTCTAGGTAATAACATCATTTCAAACGGGAGTATCTCTACACCACAGTAGGCAGGCCTCCACCAAACCAGGAGCTGTGTTGATAAACAAAATTCCTTTACATGGAAGGAAATTACGTATCATGGATCAAGTGACATTTTCCTCCGGAAAACCGGAAGGGGATTATTTCGAACACCACTTGTGCAAATCAATGACTTGTGTAGAGTTTCATATCACTAGTGTTGATAATGAAGTGTTTTATTGTTAATAAATAACTGTAGAGCTGCTTAAAAATTGGGCTCTTGAAAACGCTTCAACTATTATATCGATCAAGGGTGCTTTCAAAGATCTCTTGATTGTCTGAAAAGATGTCTTTTCAGCCGAGTCTTGCAAATCGTCGAATTTCCTGTACTTTTTATTATACATAATTATATAGAAATCGTCAAACTTCATTGGTCTAGACGCATCACATGACGTTGAATTGATTACCATAATCGTTCGAAGAGTGTTTTGATGCTATCGTCCCCATGTACATGTTTAATTGGTCAGAAATGGGTTCCCGGGAAAGAGGATGCGTAATCGCTGGTACTACGCGCGTCACTGCGTGTTTGTTTAGAGTGCAACGCTGAGATCAGCGAAACAAAATCTTGTGAAAATGTGTCCGGGAAAAGTCGTCTGCTCAGAAAATCTATCAAGTTCGCTGAATGTAAGTGAAAATTTATGTTTCTTTTGCCTACACCTCGTCCAAACTTCATACCACATGAAATTAACTATAAGTTGTGTCTGCTGTGATATATTCCTCGAACGTTTCGTGAAAAATGCACCCTTTGCTCGTCTACGTTTCTTGTCAAAGTGTCAAAAGTTGCACACGCTGAACACGTGTGTATGTTTACATTATTCAGTACCGTTAGTTAGACAACTCGACTCTTTTCTCGTTACACGTTACAAAATAATGCTCAAAATTTGTAGCTCTCAAATTTTGCAAACTGATTTGTTGGTGACATTGTAAAGGCTTATTATGGAAAAGAGCACATTGACCTTGCAGTATGCTGTAGCCTGTTTATTTTTAATGACGAATAATTGTTGAAAATTGCTATTTATTGGGGCTGGTCATGACGATGACTGTGTAGTGTAAATCTGTAACTCTTGAGTCAAGTCAAATTTGACTGATGATACAAAACAAGTGTACTCTGTCTAGCTCACAACCACACCAGTCACTGTGACTGCAGTGTACTACTTTCAAAGGCCCCATAATTAATTAGAAAACCCCAAATTGTGTGTGTGAGCCAAAGCCCAAAATAGTGTCTAAAGGAAAGACCCGCTGGTTCAAAGTTTTCCAGTATTTAATATTGAAATAAAAAAATGTGTGTGCTGTGCGTATGGTGACCGGCAACCAAAGAAACCAACTGATACTGATGGCGCCCTTTACAAAAGCACGCAGAAGAGCGATGCAAGACATGCTTCATGTAAGTAACATTACGTCTTATTTTTCATGTCGCCATATCATTATAGCATAGAGTAAAGTATTTTGAGTAACTGTGTTATGGTCACACTAAGGTTGTTGTGTCATTGGATTAATGTAACGTCATAGCAAACACACCTTGACACAATTTAGTCATACTTTCAAAATAGAAGCTGCTTGCAACTTTAAGAGGAGGTGTCTTTAAACACTCATCTAACACACATACAGCCCTCCCGCCAACTCCATGATGTGCCCTAGGCCTAGGGGCTATGCTAAGCATTGTATCATTATTTTATTTTATTAATTAAATGTTTGTACACATCCACAGGATGAATAGGAAATGAGAAGAAATTTTCAGTTTTAGATAGGTGAGGAAAACCCCAATGGGGGAAAACCCACACATCAGGTAGGGACTGCAAACCCAATTCACATGCAAGGCTCTGGTCTGAGGTGAGACTAGAACCGGGGTCCAGAGAGGTAAAAAGACACCAAATGAGCCAACCTGATCCCATTATTTTGTTTAGCCAGGACAAAGTAATATTTAATTGTAAAGTATGACATTTGCTATTGTGCTTGACTCAAACTAATCAGGGGTCAAGTTTGTGTAGCCACATTTTGGGAATAATGTGGTCAGTAGGGAAGAAGTATTCATATTCAATAGTCAGCCCTAGTAAACACAGGCCTGCAATTTCATCTTTGATAGGGCCAGGTAAGGCCATTTTCATTTAGAAATAGGCACTTCAATTAAAATCTGTTTATAAAGTATATGGGAGACTTTCAAGGGGTACCAAGGCAAAGATCGGGGCAACAGTGGCTCTGTGTAATTCAGTTGCCCTTCAGTGTGCCAACTACTGGAGGGATAGCATTTGAGCAGCATGGACACAAGAAGAAGAAGTGCCAGTAATGGTAATTTGTTTTGCCCCCTTCACACTGTGTTATGCTTTTCTGTGACTATGTGAAGTAAATGCCTATTGTATAAACTCAGCTTAATACCAATGAAGTGAACTCAAATGAAACAAATGTATTTTGTATCAACCCCTGGGTAATTTTTATGAAACCTTTGATGTTTAAATTAAATAGATTTTACAATAGCCTAATGCCTTGTTAAGGGACTGGCTGAATTGAAGTATTCAAAGATAGGCCTACAAGCTCATAATAAGTTCCTATATATGTAAACAGTAATTTAATTTCTGCACTCAAATTTCAATTTCATTGAGCTGCTTAGACAGAAAATATTGCTTGACGATATCCTGCTTCTAAAGCAGAGATAATCAGGATATTGGTAGCAAATGTTACATGTGACACTGTATTTGGGTTGGTAAGCTTACTCTGGTAAAAATAATTTAGTTCTAATGCTTAGCATATTTTTATAATGGGCCCTGATTTGTCTCATTTTTTGCAAAAATACCACCATTAATCAGAAGGTCTTTTTCAGATTATGTGTTTTGGAGGCCAGTATTTGGAAATAGACTTGTGGAAATGCTAATCTGGCTGATTGGAATTGACAATGCTCCATTATCCACCGATGAGACCTCCAAAATGAGAATGGTGAGTATAAATTATGAGTATGTAATAGGGCCTATTATTTGCAATGTTATGTCTTTTGTTAAGATGTCTTTATATACCAACATAATAGTTGGGCTTAGTAGATTAATTTTTGGCTGGTAACCTGTTTCTGCTAATCAATAGCAGTAGCATTAACAAAAGCAACAACAACAACAACAACAACAACAACAACAACAACAACAACAACAACAACAACAACAACAACAACAACAACAACAACAACAACAACAACAACGACAACAACACCGACATCAACTACAACAACTTCAGCGACGACGACAACAACAAAAACAACACCAACATCAACTACAGCAACGACAACAAAAATAACAACTTCACCAATCTTAAAGGTACTATAAGGGTGCACCTCGACTGTGGTTTCGGGTGCATTTATATAGGGTCTTTGACTTGAACTTGTTTTACATTATGGGACTGTTACTCTTTCATACAAAATCGACCGACAGTATAGAAACGCTACACTTAATTGGGTTTACACATTAAATATTTAAAAAATATTAGATATTATGTAAACCCAAGTATTAGTCATTTTTCTCAACTTGAAATGTTGTGATACAAAATTATTTAATAAAGGCTAGACACCAGTAGGAACTGAAACCACTGTAACCAATACGACCACAACAATGTACCTGATAATTACTTTACTCCTATCAAATTCCACAAACTTACCAGTTCGTCTTTGACCCAATTAATGGATCGTTGCAGATGTTCTCGTCTTTCTTCATCTGTTCTCTCCAAGTATTCCAGCCCTTCATCCTCACCATTTCGAGTAAGCGACAACTTCGGTCTCTTGTTGACGAACGCAAATGGTGGCTTGTCTAAGTTAGCTCGCCATTCCACGATGGATGGCCGAGTAGAGGCTAAATTCAATCTGGCTGCCACACTCTTGAGTTTCTCTAACTCTGTCAGACATACTTCATCTTCAGGAATGGTCTGTAGTTCAAAAGATTCTCTAAACTTTGGTCCAGCACTCTTCAGGGCATGTAGAATGAACTCAGACGAGCCCATTGTGTCCCGCACGCCGTCTGTCTCCCCCAAGTTTTACACTCGTGTACTGTCCTCCAGCCGCACTTACCAAAAAGTACAACGACTCTATCACAATTGTATCCAATGTCAAAAAAACGATAAGTAAAATGCTTTTGAATGTTTACTGTAGTATGAAACCAGAAGCTTGCATCAGAGGTAGAAACAAACATAGGTGATAATAAAAGCAGTGTAGTTCTCTGCACATGGATATACTGTAGTAACACAGGAAGCGGACGCAGCCCGTGTCATTAGAGAGTTCCGCTTTGCTTGGTGTTATGCAAGATCAGATTCACAGAGTATCTTTCAATACCTGCTGGTTATCACAAAGTATCTTACGATGTCAGTATTTTATCAATTTGATTGATTAAAGTTCACCTTCAAGACTCTTAGAATACGTGTTGGTAGCTGGCAATGAAGACTTCGACGCTAAACCATCACGATTTATACTCTGCGCAAAGATCGTCTTACACATCGATGGATTGGAATGCGCATTATCCGCAGACTTTGTTCTTGTGGTGGTGCGGTCTCCTCTGTGCAAATTAATTTCACAAGTCATCATTTATTCCAAGGTGTAGCATTACGAAATCGCGAGAGAAAAAAATAAATATGATCGTGCTCTTCACAGTTTGTAGTTCCATCAAATGTCAAACTTCCAGACCGGCATGGGTTTATAAACAAGGTACACGAACCGTAACAGTGTGTTAACCACACACAGCTCTTACCTACCAAACCATAATGGACATTCAGTTTTACGACTGGCCCGAAGTTCACAACTACTTGTTTGTAAAGCAAACATACGAAGTGTGAAATTTTGTCCCGCAGCTAATATCATCCAGCTAGTTTCAATACTTTGGAATGTAGAATCATGGTGGAACGTAGACGTATTGTGTCGAGCAAGAGGTCAGTTGACAACTTTTTGGGGAGGAAGTGAAATTTAGTCCAAGGAACGCACCTACGTCATTTACTTCTCCACAATAGATCCGCTGGTGTTCTGTAGATCAGAAAAGAAAAAAAAACCAGGTGCTCACAACAGTAACAACTTGTTTGTCAAAGACTATTTTGTTTGAAAGGAGTTCTTATACTTGCAGGGGGGTTGGAAAATAGGTCATGCTGCTACCAAACAAATCGTGTTGTTGCAGCTCCTTATGTGAACTGAGGTAATGACAATGTACGTATATTTCACGGTTTGTAAAATACACCATGTAAACATATCGGTATCGTGAGAAATGAAATGGATTGAACGTGATGTACAATGGCAAAAATAAATCATGCTTGTAAAAGTTTGAATTGAAAGTGCTTGTTGGTAAACGTGCCCTGAAGGTGACTGAACACATCACCAGTGATGTCTATAGGATACAAATTGTTGGTGTTATACCATCCAGTGACGCTGTATCTGTTTGCTTGTTGTAATTTGAAAAATTGAATTGTGTTATTACGATTCAAAATATGGTAACTGTTCTGTACTATTTCCACTTGTGTTATTTTTTATGGCACTCACAGTATGGTTACTTTGATGAAGATATCACCATGGTGATAAAGATAACGCTTACGGGAACGTTGTCCATGAGAAAATGTACAGATCTTACATATTATAGTTTGTTCATATCGATTCATTTACTCATATACAACTGCAAGAGAGAAGTACCATGATTAAAACATTCCATAGTCCGAGGCTAACTTTATATTTTAACCAATACCACAGAAAGAACCAGTCCGAGTATCATAAACGAGTGGGTTTTTTTTCTCGTCCCAGGGCCCAATTGCATAAAGCATGTAAGCACACAAACTTCAAGCACTTAAACGTGTGGCTTAAAGGCAGTGGACACTATTGGTAATTACTCAAAATAATGATTAGCATAAAATCTTATTTGGTAGCGAGTAATGGGGAGCTGTTGATAGTATAAAACACTGTGAGAATTGGCTCCCTCTGAAGTCACATAGATTTTGATTTCGAGACCTCAAATTTAGAATTTGAGGTATCGAAATCGAGCATCTGAAAGCACACGTCTTCGTGTGACAAGGGTGTTTTTTCTTTCATTATTATCTCGCAACTTCGACTACCGATTGAGCTAAAATTTTCACAGGTTTGTTATTTTATGCATATGTTGAGATACACCAAAGTAGAATACTGGTCTTTGACAATTACCAATAGTGTCCAGTGTCTTTAACATAAGTAGGTTATCAGCCAAAATTACATTAAAAGTTTGCATTGTAACTGGTGTTCAGTCTGCACGCTCCGAACTGTGTTTCAGCTTGACACAGAAATGGCTTGACACAGAAATGGGTCAAGCTTTACGCAAAACCTTGGTCCTTATTCTATTGTTTGACCAGTTTCCTGGTCAACCTTACCCAAGCGTACGTCAGGCCCCCTGACACCTTGAATCCGGGTCAATTCTGACCAAGTAGTTTTTAGAGTGATACAAGCAAGGATAAAACGTAACATTTAGCTTGCCTCATTCACTAACTAGTTTTTTTTCCCCTTTTTATCTTTCTCTTGCCCTTTGTGTTTCCATCTCCAATATGGGCAGACAAGCTTTTTCTCTCCAAACCCCCACCCCACCCCTTTGCCCATTCATTGTTAACCCCCTTGCTTTTTGCTGCGTGCTTTCTGACTCTCTCTCTCTCTGTCCTCTCTTTATTCATGTATTTCTACCAGACTGTTTCTTACACTTAATACCTGTCCATGTGTGTTATGTTGTAAATAGCCTTCTCGTTGAAACCTCTGCTAGGTCGAAACGTCAGGCCAATGACCATTCTTTGCATTTACACTTAAATGTTCAGATTATTTCTGCATTTCTATATTGATTATGTCAGCATACACGAAATAACAGATTCGTGTTAATGAAATTAGAAGGAAGCCATGTACTCAACGGTTTACATGACATGTAAACCGTCTGAAAATATAACCAGAGATTTCCAAACTGGAAATGATTTCCCATTTTGATAGCAAGATCCTTCTGGAGATAATGCCCCCAGGCGTGTACTACAACTGACCAATATTACTGCAAGCAAACTAGTAATTGAACAAATAGCTGGAAGGTGGATGGTGGAATTTGAAGTCACGGATGCCATGGATGCCATGTATGCCATGGTTGTGGTAGACCATTAAGTCCGGTAGCAAGCGACAGTTACTCGCATACTAATGATATCGTGCTGGCATCGCACAATTAACGGACCGTTGGTTTTCCGTCTAATATTGTTACAGAAATTACTGGTGATTAAAGGGGATTCTTTAATTGGTAAGCATGCACACACACTTGACCCTCTGGTGGTTTGTGTTCTTTAGAAATGAGAAGACGGCCTAAGGCTCGGTCCACTTTGCAAACAAGACTTTGAATAAAGGGTTTGTAAGCACAGCTTTAATAGGAAAGTACTTTATTCTAAAGCTGTAATCATACAACAAAATTCAGAACCATACAGATTAATTTGTATGATGTTTGTGGGCTTGGATTTATTTTTGTTTTCGTCATTGAACATAATGAACTGATTTATGGATTCAGATATTTATTATCAGAGTAAGATATTTATTTAGAGACCACAGACGAGTTGTAACAATCAACCCATCACCCCTCTCCCATGTAAGTAAAAACCTAGGCTTGAATATGAATCCTGCTGCCCTTTGTTTACAGTCAAGTTGTGCACATTAATGTTTTATAACAAAGATGACCATTGCTAAAGGTTTAAAACTTTGAGTTGGTAAGGCCATTCATTCATTTTGCAACGGGCATTTCAATTGGGAAATCTTAAAGTTTATAACTAAGTATAAGTGAAACTTTTAAGGCACCATGACAAAGACCAGGGCAACAGAGACCATGGCCTCCGAGCCTGCATGTCCGAGTGAGAAAAGAACATGTGGAAATAACCAGTCAACTCATCAGCTGTAAGAACACAAGGAACTGGGGAATGACATGAGATAAATCTTGTACACAATCCATGTTATCCGTTGGCTCTGTTTCCTAAATATAATTGAGTCTAATCCACACCTGTCCCACTGTCGACAAATATGAAGTCAACACCCTTGAAGGGTTCAGTGGGAGTTTATTGCCACAGCTAAAATCTGAACCTGTCGACATTTTGTGACAGCTAAGCTATTGAAATAATTTCCCCAAATAAAGAGAGACGTCAAAATTACAATGGTGACGTTGAAATGATCGTTAGCTAATGGGGAAGCATAGAGCTAGGGAATCGGACAATGACAATGCCCCGCGGGGACAATTGGTTGTCGTGTTTTAATGCGCTTTTAAAGTGACTGAAACCATGGAAACCAAGTCACACAAACACGTACAGTACGAATGCAAAATGTCACTCGCCTTTCGGATGTTAGTGATAACAATAGACAACATGTATCACGCGCTTAATACGGTTGTTTCTAAGCGTACATTCAGTATTTTACTGCAAGGTATGTGGGACGGACCTGCTCATTGTACATTATAGCACCGTGTACATGTAATAGTTTGCACGGTGCTGTTCCGCAATATGCTGTCAATCAAACCAGGAACACCGGGGGGGGGGGGGGGGGCAAAACCGTTCTGTTTTTCGATATGTGCACTGTTTTTTTTTCCCGTGCGTTATACAACACACGAGACCAACGGCTTTACGTCCCATCCGAAGGACACATAATGTCATTTATGCTTTACGTTTTGAAATATATATATATTTTTAAATACGCCAATGAAAACAAAATTGGCACGCAATAGTAAAATGCACTTTTGAAATACAAGGTGCAAAGACCAACAATTAGACACACATTTTGGTGAAACCTTCTATAGCGATGATAGGGCCTACTAGATATAGAGAGACGAGTAAAAGGGAAAATGCCACGAGACCACTTTGGTTTTGGAACAAATATAAGCATCAATAAAGAGGGTATTGTGAGTGAATCAATCATTATTGCACAAGCTGTTTAAAGACACTGGACACTATTGCTAATTGTCAAAGACTATCCTTCACAGTTGGTGTATCTCAATTCATATGCAAAACATAACAAACTTGTGAAAATTTGAGCTTAATCGGTTGTCGAAGTTGCGAGATAATAATGAAAGAAAAAACGTCCTTGTCACATGAAGTTGTGTGCTTTCAAATGCTTGATTTCGAGACCTCAAATTCTAAATCTGAGGTCTCGAAATCACATTCGGTGAAAATTACTTCTTTCTCAAAAACTACGTCACTTTGGCAGGAGTTGTTCCTCACAATGTTTTATACTACCAACCTCTTCCCATTACTCGCTACCAAGTAAGGTTTTATGCTAATAATTATTTTGAGTAACTACCAATAGTGTCCACTGCCTTTAATGTATAGGAGGTAAAGCCACGCCCAGTTTGGTACAGATTTGATTAAAGGTGTCAACCGATGTAGTTATTAAAATTCACACCAATAATTAAAAGTGACTAGCTTTATACTGGGGCAATGAAACCACCCTTGACCGTCGATGGTGGAATTGCGTAGTCCTTCAATGAACTGACCTTTAAATCAGTCATGCAAGAGTTTGCTAAGACAGTGTGCTCAGCATTGCGTGCAAATGTCATCGAATCAATGACATATTTATAGATCTGAATAATATACACCAAAAATCTTTTACAGACTTGAGCGGAATCAATAATGTCAATGTTAATTATATTTCAGCTTGTATGATAGTACACGTGTTTATTATTCAATCGGAAGGTTTTGATATTATTTTACACTTGTTTGAATTATCAAACCAAAAACGTTTATCAATGTGGAAACACTTTGACATCATGTGTGGTATGTTGTTTTGTTATTGCAACAAAGTGGCTATTGGGTACAAAACGGAGCTCCCACAAACGATGTTATAATGATCGAGTGATGACGTTACGGATGACGTTTTTGTGAAAATTGCAGCCTTGAGGGAAACGCACTTGTTTAGAAGAGTATACTCTCATGTAAACTCACTATCCTTATAAACTGAACACGTCTTAAAGGCACAGAATACTTTTGGTTATTTCCAAAGACCAGTCTTCTCACTTGGTGTACCCCAACATAAGCATAAAATAACAAGCCTGTGAAAATTTGAGCTAAATTGGTCATCGAAGTTGCGCGAAAATGATGAGAGAAAAAAACACCCTTGTTGGACAAATTTGTGTGCTTTAAGGTATGAATAAAATACTTCTGGCCAGAAGTCTTTTATTATTTTAGTGAGTAATTACCTCTTTCTCAAAACCTATACACTTTCAGAGGGACCCGTTGCTTACAATGTTTTATACTATCAACAGCTCTCCAATGCTCGTTACCAAGTCAGTTTTAAGTTGTTTTGAGTAATTACCAAACGTGTACCTTCCCTTAAAGATTTACAGCAAAAGTCACTCCCCTTGTTTTCGTTTTCGTTGGGCTGCCTCTTCAGTGGTTTCGTGTGTTTCAAGGGAACGTATCAAAATACGATACCAAGAATGTCTTAAACTGAAGACTTTTATTATACTTATAATATGGAAGTAAAAGCCCCACGTTCGGGCAGCCCGCCAACCCACACTAAAACCCCCTTATAGAAACCGGGCCTTATATGTATTGTTTCGTCAAACGCTTGTCGTTCAAATGATTCACTTAAATATCAATCAATCAATCATAAATAAATAAATTGTAAAGCGCCTACTAAATCAAAGGTTCAAATTATGGTTATTGAAACATATTTGGAACACTTTTCAATGATTGTTTTCAAATACAAATATGGCACCATGCTTTCCAATTGCGCGTTATTGATCTAAAGTCAATCAAGATATACAAACCGTCCGATGACACGGATTCATCAAAACTCTTGCTAACTGTTTTGCTTTGAACTTACCAGAATTTTAAAGAATACAACACCTTACCTCACTCTTGCTGACCCACTGTAATTCCACAACTCGGCAAGTAAACCCCAATCAAAATCACTAGGTAGAAATGTTCACAACCATTGCGCACAGTGCTCGGACAACGCACGCACAACATTCTCTGACGTCTGCCGTGCGTGCAGCAACTCTTTCAGAAAACCCTATAGTCTCATAAATTATGCATGAAGTATAACACTTAAAGATGATAAATTTTACATTTTGTCTGTGGATGCACTTCCTTCCTGGGACAAAGTACTTTCATTTCTATAGTTTTAATCTCATATGTACAACTGTCAAAAGGTTTACCGCTGTGAATATATAATGTTCTCTTCATTTGGGTTATGCTGCATAATGTAGGAATATTGATTGGGAAAGCGATCATACTGAACAGTTTGTTCTCTCTGGACTGTAGTAGCTTGTGAGCTGTATTATGGAGGATTCCTATATGCAAAAGCTGAATGGGAGAATTAAAGTTGGCAGGCGAAACGAAGTGAAACTGTTTGAGAAGAGTTTATCTAAAGGACGCCATCTAAAGCCTTATTTACTCCACGAATCAAAAGAGTCACTTAATATTCCAGACAACCCACCTTCCATGCTATAAACGCTTGATTGAATTCGACATACCTCCCTGAGGTATAATAAGCAAGGATATACCCAAGATCCAACATATCCTGAACACACCTTAATCACAGATTGTTATCAATTTGTTAAAATCGCCATCACCCACCCGACAGATCCATACAAAGAAACTAGATAAAGAGTTAAGCCTTATAGTAACAACAAGGCAGGGGTAAATTACTTTAAGGAAGGATGACAGGTTGTAATGGGGACAATGAGCAACACGCTGTGAATGGAAGGTTTTTACAAGATTACTGACTTAAGGAGTAAAGTGTTTGACGAAGGAACCTTCTTCCAAAAAAATATGACAAAAAGATATCCCGGAGGAGGTAACTGAGACTGTTCACATCAGGGTTATAGCAGATTGATCACTCCTTGCTTCCTTAAAGGCACTGGCCACTATTGTTAATTATTCAAAATTATTGTTTGCATAAAAACTTACTTGGTAGTTATAGCAATGGAGAGCTGTTGATAGTATTAAACATTGTGAGAAACGGATCCATCTGAAGTAACGTAGTTTGTGAGAAAGGGGTAATTTCTCGCTCAAATATTAAATTTATTGTAATTTTATAAAAATTAACTGTAAACTTGATGTAATTTTATAAATCTTTTTTATCTTCTGCAATTTTGGAGGTTTTGAGGAAATAAACAAACAGAAGTCTCAAGGCCTGAAGCCTCTTAGTATTAAGAATCTTAAAGCACACAACTTTGTGCAACAAATTATGTTCTCTTTTTCATTGTTCTCTTGCAACTTCGTGACCAATTGAGTCAAAATTGTCGCAGATCTGGTACTGTGTGCATATGTTGGGATACACCAAGTGAGAACACTGGTCTTTGACATTTATCAAAGGTGTGCAGTGCCTTTAAAGATCTACTTCTATTCCATTTCTTCCTCCATGCTTAAAGCAAGGACTATCAGAAACAACCGCAACACAACCATTTGGTTATTATCCGATTTCTAAAAAAAACAGATTACACAAATAACAACATGCCGCAAGAAACGATTCCGACTGAAGTGCTTTCACCTTGAAGCAAATAATGAATTTAAATCAACTTCTTGGAAAAAAAGAAAGCAGTGAACGACAACTATTAAAACAACAAAAACATCGTTGGGAGAGAAGAATGAGCATTGTGATAGTTGTGATTAAATTCTTGTAGACAAAACGTTCCCTCTTCCAAGTGACGATTGAAAGAGACAGGTGTTTTTCACTGCTCCTTTTCAATGTGATGAGGGTCCACCGTGCAAAGTTTTTACTTTGGAGTCTGACGCTGGACATCTTTGGTAAATGTCAAAGACTCGTATTCCCACTTGGTGTATTCGATGATCCCAACAAGTGCTTAAAATAACAAATCTGTTAAGATTTTTACTCTATTGGTCATCGAATTTGCAAGAGCATAATGAAGGAGCCGTTTTTCACAATGTTTTATTCTATCAACAGCTCTTCATTGCCCGTTACCAAGTTTGAATGTTAACAATTATTTTGATTAATTACTAATAGTGTCCAGTGCCTTTAAGATACAGTAGTCTCATGCATGCAATAATAAGACTAGTAATTCAGCTACATCTTTAATTTGTTAATAACGTAAAAATACCTCCATGTCACGAGGGTCATATGCATAATCCACTTAGCACACTTTAGATGAGAATAAACACACTAACCATACACGTGTCCTGCAGCACCACAGCAGACGAAGCGACATTTTGGCTGTGGTTTATTAAATAATATCCGTAGAATTAGTCTGAATTATACAGTTGCGGATAACTGACCGCGATGTTACCGAGTGTTAATCAAGATGTACTTTTGCCTACTGGGATGTAGACTTGACTCAAGTCTCAATCCCGTGAGAGTCCTTTGATTTTCAGTCCCATCGCCCACCATCAGAAAACTCCCCCAACCAATGCCGCAATAGCTTCATTTTGACGGCGGGTTTTCTAGGAACCTCTCGCACCAGATCGGGACTTGAATAAAGTCTAACTAGGATGCCTCTTGGTTCCTTGTGAGACAGATGCACGGATCTTGAAGCCCATGTAACTCACCGCAAATAAAACCGGTATGGCGGGAGATTCTGTACCCCGGAGATTCTGTCAACTGTGTAAAAACTACTTCTGATAGCGCCCTCTTTTGAAACATTCTCCTTCAACCAACGTTATAGTTGCCCATAACAGGGACAGAAATTCAGGCGACAGATTTTACTTGGACACCGGCTTTCCTGCCTATCGATCACCCGGTATTCCCCTCTTGATTGGTCATCCGTGAAAAAATGCAATGGGGAACTCTTTCAGCTTTTTAATATGCATTTGGTTCACACTGTCATAGCTTTTAGGACAAAATGTGGATGATAACATACATTTCAGGATAATTTGTAAACATTTTATTTACTGTGGAATAGTTTTTATTATTTGGTTCGTGTCCTGTGGTTTAAAACAATACTCCAATAACTTTCTCTTTTCAAACATCTTCTTTTAGCCATGGTCATTAGCTTATTCAGACCGTGTGTTCTTTGTTAAAGGCAGTGGACACTATTGGTAACTACTCAAAATAATTTTCATCAAAAAACCTTTCTTGATTACGAGTAATGGGGAGAGGTTGATAGTATAAAACATTGTGAGAAACAGCTCCCTCTGAAGTGACGTAGTTTACGAGAAAGAAGTAGAGAATTTGAGGTCTCGAAATCAAGCATAAGAGCACACAACTTCGCATGACAAGGGTGTTTTTTCTTTCATTTACTATCTCGCAACTTCGACGACCGATTGAGCTAAAATTTTCACAGGTTTGTTATTTTATGCATTATGTTGAGATACACCAACTGTGAAGACTAGTCTTTGACAATTACCAATAGTGTCCACTGCCTTTAAATCTTCCCGAAATACCACCATGGTCCTGTGTACTGTGTACTCACCTTTAACGGCTGATATTTGCTGTGAATACAATCATGACTTGAGTTCTTTAGGAAAGACACAGTTTGTGCTCGGTGGTTCTGCCCATGTGCCTTTCTGTGGACACAGGTTCGAGGTGGACCGAAGCCTTGCATGTGGATTCGGGTTTTTTTTCCCTGCGTTGGTTTTCCTAATGGGTTTACCTCTGACGTCTAAAACTGAAAGATCTTCACTGTCTTCGCCACAAAAAGTTGGTGGGATGGTTCGATAAGGATGCTTTACCGACTATAATCAGATTCGGACTCATGATCATCTTTACCTACATCATTACAAACTGAACCCAACCCAACCGATGCTTCACGGACGTGTATCACCAACCACTTTATGACACGGAGAAGAAAAAAGAAACACCTATAGAGTACATAGCTCCTAAAGCCATTATCTGAAATGTCAACTCGTTTTTATGGTATCTTTCATCACTCGAGTTGCCTTGAATGCCTCTTAACTTTGTACAATCATTGGACTGAATTCTACTGAGAGGACTCTCTGTCACTGTAGTGGACGTATGGCACATACTAGATAATGAATGTCCCACATTGATGACTGTTGTTGTGATATTGTGATTCTGGTAAATGATAATGGTATGTTTTGTAGTATTGATTTATGGTGTATAATGAGTTTAAAAAACGAGCATCTCTTCAGTGAATTAACAGGTGTTTCTTTGAAGTATTTTAAAGGCAGAATGATCGAGCATAATATTCTTTCTCATTGCCGATTTTGTTGGCCCTTAGGAAAATTCAGAAAAAAAATTGATTGAATAGCTTGAAAAGTCTACACCATGTGTACAAACATGCCCGATTGATGGTGGTATGTTAGATAACTAGGGATCAAGGGCCCATCCAACATGCAGACGTTAAAAAACAAAAATAACTCTCAAAGTTAAACTGGTGACGTCATTGTTATGTCGGCCTGGCTACACATCTTGTTTGCCTTGTCCGGGGAGCACTTTGGAGAGATTTTCTCGAAATCCTTTATTCTTCCTGTTGTGTTAAGAGTTGGTTTGTTGGCTCCTAACAAAAGTGCACCATTACATGTTAATACATTGTGACATGATGCTAGTTTGCTTCAGTGGTTTTGGGACGTTGTTGTGTACAGAGGCATTGATAAGTAGGAAGAAGAATTGTACATATTATTTATCAAAATAAGTAAACATTTATTTTCATAAAAATACTGGTCCTCTAGCTTACATTGATACATGATCCTGTAGATTTTGTATTCCGTTAAAGGATTTAGGTACTTTTTCAAAATGTCCATAGATTAACATTAAACTTACAGGGTTTGAAGATAATGATAGTGGAAAGCTTCCCTTCAAATATTACTTACCGAGGTGCTGTAGTTTTTGAGAAATGAGTAAAACAGTGTCATGAAAATAAACACATCAACAAAAGTAAGTCCCCCCCCCCTAAACAATTCGCCATAACATCGTAAGGTAAAACATTTTACCAATGCAACTAATTAAGAAATAATTCTATGACATGTTTCCTAATTGTTGTGTGAAAATGAAAGATGTCCATGAATTCATGGCTGAATGAGCTCAAATGGAAGAAAAAATTGCTCTTCTCAAAAGTCACAAAGGTTTATCAAATATACAGGTCAGTAACGCCTGTATCCACCACGCCTGCCAATGACCGCCTGGCACCGTCATGGTGTTGGTCAGTCTGGTGACATGGTGCCGCTGTGGGATGGCATTCCTCTGAACTTGCAGAAGATTGGACAGGTGAGCCAGGTTGCTGTTGGCGTTGATGTGGGAATATGCAGATCGCTTCAGCTGGTCCCACAGGGATGGTGTTGAGGTTGGGGGAACTTACCGGCCACACCATTCGCTCGATGCCTTCACCAGCCAGCAAAGCAGTAGCTACCCTGAACCTGAACCCCACACCATGACACTCCCACCACCATAGGCTGTAACTGGTTGAAGACAGCACTCTGCATGTTGCTCTCCAACTCGACACCCATCTCAACACCCGTCTCCGACCGTCAATGTGACTTAGGCAACTTCTCGTCTCATCGCGATCGGTGAACAACGCAATCTTTGTGACTTTTGAGAATGGCAGTTTTTGTCTTCCATTTGAGCTCATTCAGCCATGAATTCATGGACATCTTTCATTTTCATACACCATATAGGAAACATGTCATAGAATTATTTCTTAATTTGTTGTATTGGTAAAATGTTTTGCCTTACGATGTTATGACAAATTGTTTAGGGGGGGGGACTTACTTTTGTTGATGTGTTTACGTTTGTAAATGATTAAAATAATTTTCGTCCCATGAGACGAAAATTATTTTTATGACATTGTTTTACTCATTTCCCAAAAACTACAGCACCTCAGCACGTAATATTTTCAGGGAAGCTGTCTACTATCATTATCTTCAAACTGTGTAAGTTTAGTGTAAATCTGTGGACATTGTGTTTTTTGTCCTACAAAAGTTACATAGACCCTTAAAAAAAAAAGCTGTTAGACAATAAAGGTCTAGTTGGTAAGACACTGTCTAGAATTGCAAAGGTTGGGTTCGAGTCCCACCCGAGTAATATGCCTGGGTTTCATTTAGAGAGAACTATACAGTGCTTACACACCGGTGTAGGCCTATATTGGGTAAAACCAATACTAATATTCTTCATCCCCATGCAAATTTCCATCAATTAAATAAAATGTATTACAAAATAGGGAGACCGCCAATACAGGGCAACATAGCTCAGTTTTGGGGCGCTGGCACGTTATGCCTAAGATCGTTCGGTTCAAAGCCCAATTTGTCTTCGTTCAACCCCACATCTCAATAACTGTTCTTCCAATCTGATTGCGTTAAAGCCATTGAACACTTTCGGTAAACAGTATTGTCCAAGTCCCACACTTCATGTATCACAACTTATATATAAAATAACAAACCTGTGAAAATTTAGGCTCAATCGGTCATCGGAGTCGGGAGGAAATAACGGAAAAACCCACCCTTGGTTTCCGCACGTTTCGCCGTGTCATGACATGTGTTTAAAATAAATCCGTAATCCTCCCTATCGAGAATTGATATTGTTTTAATGTTTTCTCAAAAAGTAAAGCATTTCATGGAATAATATTTCAAGAGAAGTCTTTCACCATTACCTTCTGTAAACCCTGTAAATTATTTGTAAATCTGTGAACTTTTTTTTTTCTGTACCGAAAGTGTCCAATGGCTTTAATGTAAAAACTTCACCACAATTCTAGAAAATACATTTTGGAAAGTAACCCAAATGTTAAGTTTCCACGATACCAGCCACAACTTGTTGCTAATGCATACGTTTAGAATACTCCTCTCTAAAGAGTAACTGGAGACATGACCTCTTTTGACCTCATCAATGGGTACCAATGTAATTACAGCGAACTCCTATGAATCAGTATGAGGTTGAGCGAGGTCGCAGTTATACACCGGTTAGAGTTTTCCTAAGGCCTTTTCCGAATTGGTGCCTACAGCTACGTGACTTCGGCTAGATTTCCACTAGTATAGGAGGTCCAATAACAACACCCTTGGAAACAGTCGTAGCTGTGTAGCCAAACTGTGGCTTTGCGTTATTTTCAATTAAAACTAATTCTGTGACGTCACGCTATTGATGAAAGTGTAGATTATTTTTTACGAATCTACACAGAACTATAGATTCGTTGCGAATCTACTCTTAACTATAGATTTGTTACGAATGTATACTTAGTGTAGATTTGTTACGAATCTACACCTAACTGTAGATTTGTTACGAATCTACACTTTAAACGTCGACATGGCTTCGGGAAGCACGTTTGTTATAACAACATTAACGCAGTAGAGTGTTTAACTTCAAAATAACATAAATAATACGTACCTCACATCACTGCATCTCTTCATCTTATACTTCTCCTTATAACAAGAACAATGTAAAACCACAGTAGCGCATAGCACAATGAACAATTTATTGTCAAGACGGAAAGTTCTGAAGACGAGCAGAGTATACTGTTAGAAACGTCGAGACTACATCGGCTCTTTGCAGAGCAATATACATGGTTGTATACACACGGTTGTATCCGCAAGATTACAATTAATTTATGTTCAGTTTCTTCCTATTTATCCACACCATGCAAAGCACTGTATTTAAGACTGAAACTGCGATAAGACGCATATTCTGATTTAATATTGTCCTTGGTGTGCACTTCTCCAAACACTGAAAAGGTTTTGGTTATAAAGTAATTGTATTGTATAAATAAATGTTTGACGTTTGGAGCCGACCCTGTCGTGTAGAAGTCATCCATCAACGTCTTCCTATTGGTACATGTAGACGTTATGTCAATAAATAAAGCCAAAAACAAAGCCAGTGGTGGTCCATTTCCTTCCCAGCACTATGTAAGAGTAATTACTAAATTGTATAATAATTTGATGTGCCATCCTTAGTTTGTTTCTTTAAGAGGGATAATAAAAACACCCTTTCAGATTGTCTGAATTGTGTGCGATTTGGGGTTTCACCACCGACGTACACCCGATCAGCCAGAAACAAAGTCGTGACCCTCCCCCCCCCCATTGAATTACGGCTGATCATTTCTAAACAGCAGAGGGCGTGTGTGTGTTACTGTGTACTGGCGTTGTGGATTTCCTATACGAGGTCATTACACTTTATACTATGACATTTCTAGACATAAATTAAGTTTCAAAATCTTAAGAGTCAGTTCAAGTAAATATTTGACAAATTTTTGTTTTTTTGTGCTCAAGGTATAAAAATGACTTTGTTTATAATTTTGTGGGTGGAAGGGCCTTGGGGATCTAGTAATCAAAATTGCATGTTCAATTCAAAATATTACCCGTTGTCATGGGTACAGCCCATTTTGTTTTTTTGGACATTTTATAACAATTTTGGGTTCTGAAAAACTCTTTTCAATCTGTAACCATTTTTGGTGGAAACGAACTGGTTACTCTTTGGGGCACAATGGACGAAAACACTTGCAAAGAAAAAAGTACTATTGGTAAATCCTAGTTAGTTTGAAGTTTCTATCCTCCATGTCAAACGAACTTTTCACTTGCCATTTGATACTTAAAGCACAAATGAGGGCTTCAATATGTTATCATGTCATTGATCATCATTTCAGCTCAAGATAACTGTTCAATCGATTTAGTATAGTAAACATTAGCTGATGTGACATTTAAGTTGTCAAGTTATTTGTTGCCATAAAGCCTCCTATTACATGAAGGTATAGTCCTTCTCATGACGACACACTTCTATTATTATGTAAAAAAAAAGGCGTTTTATTGTGTATTTACCAGGTTAAGATTCAATCAGCAGTGAATGAATTTATATGAATGAAATAAAACAGCAATTTTTACTTTCAATCTTCATAAACTTGTTGTGGTTGACTGTGTGCACAATAACTACGAAAACATAACTGTTTGTCCTGTTTATTTACCTCAGACCAAGGACCACC
This sequence comes from Asterias rubens, assembly GCF_902459465.1. Taxonomy (NCBI): domain Eukaryota; kingdom Metazoa; phylum Echinodermata; class Asteroidea; order Forcipulatida; family Asteriidae; genus Asterias; species Asterias rubens. Next base: position 159,954 of record NW_022985698.1, read on the forward strand.
TTCTGTCATGCCCGATAGTGGGCCAGTTTTACTTCCCTGATGATGATCTGATGTAGAGATCTTCACCCATCAGCTTAAGAACATGCCCGAAGGGGATGAGAAAAGTGTAGCTGACACGAAGGAAGAAGAAGAAGGTGATAATAATTGCGATTTTTCTATTACTGTGCATGTCATATAAGTCTATAGACTTGCTTTCAAGTCTAAGGCAGTAGTTATTGTGTCTGTATCAGAGTTGCAAAGTGTACTTTGTCCCTATTATCTTGGTCAACCACACCCCCCTCCCCAACATTATCCACGAGAGGGCGCTAGTTCAGGCAGTACCGTACTGACTATAACGGATAGGCTGAACGCAATTTTGGTTTTTTTTGTACATTAAAATTGTCACTGTCGTATTTTTTTTATCTTCCAAATCGATTCAAAAATGGGGATCCTTGTGAAATAAAATCAGAAACATTTTTGAGGATGGCAATTCAATACTACAAAAAAAATTCAGCCTGAACATTAACTTGACGTCACACTTCGTGTGTTTTGAATTACTTCAGAGATTGCCTTTGAGCCTGCGTCAAGATCCTGACGGTCACGTGGTACGGATGTATCGTTGATCTCGCATTCATTTCGCAGTCAAATTGTGTGTACATCACGGCTACAAATAAAACATCATTATGTGTGTGTAAATGTACTGTGTAACACATGAATATTGTATCCAATGATATTAGTGACTCTGTCAACCATGAAGGTAGAACCAATACCTGACCCCAAAACCTTTAGGATAAAGGACTGGGGACCAGTTTAACTATTACTGTAAACAAAATCACCATCATAGTCTAGACGTGAAAGAACCTACTGTAGGAGTTTCGCACGGATAAAACATTTTAGGGAACCAAATCAACAAACTCAACGTTCAAACATGGCCTTCGTACCTGGCGTAGTTAAGGTCAGCAGCCCGTGTCATAGCAATGTGCTCATTTGACAATCAGAAACAGCGCTGGTAATGAAACAAAACTGTCTACGCCTTGAATTGCGTTCAGCAAGTTGACGAAATCAACAAATGTACAAATTACATCTCACTGCACTCATAATGGAGTGAAGTACATAGGTAATTGAACTTTCCGTGGTGGAAGTTCGATAGTAAGTTTGCGGTAATCATGTAATGATGATCTCTACATGCGTTAGGGTATAGTTCTGAAAAGAACCGTTGGTTTCAACTAGACGAAGTATACTCTGATGGTCTTCTGAAGAAAGCATAATGGAGTCCCTCAGCACCTATTTAAATATCCGGCTTTTGCTGGTATTCGCCTCTACATTTCTTATTGCTGTTTGGTTCTTACGTTGGCGGTCTCTCCACCGTGGTCTACCACCTTCTCCTTGGTACATCCCACTCATTGGAAGCCCACAGCTGTTCAGCTCCTCTATGCATTTAGACCTGACTGAAACTGGGTATAAGTACGGAGGGATGTATACCCTACACGCTGGGTTGATGCCTCTTGTTGTTCTTAGTGATCTGCACGTCATCAAGGAAGCTTTGGGGAAACAAGGGGAGTATTTCAATGACAGAATGGATCTCCAAAGTGCCAGCAAGATACTTAAACTAGAAGGTATTCAAATATTCTTGGTTGATAGTTGTTTTATAGTGAGTTTTTATAGCAAGGGTCCCTTAATAATATTGTAGCAAGGGTTTACATTTGTTTAATGTACCTCGTGTAAAAAGACAACAATTTGTGTTATGTCAAAGGAACAAATCTTAGCCTATAATGTTATGATACATCCCTTTTTAAATGCATGATGGTATTGATCTTCACAGTTTTTCGAACTGGAAATCTGCTTTCAAGGCTAGTCATGTGTTTAATAAAAACTCAAACGAATAGCCATGATATCAATACTACTGAATGTTCGGGTTTGGATATTGATCTTTTTTTTTTCACTTAAAACCATAGTTATTTAAAACTTTACTTTTTGTATCTTAGGCCTGTCACTATTTATATGACAATGGATCAGTAAATGTGAACTGCTCAATAATAAATAAATAAATAATTGTGAAAAAAACCTTGCATGCATTATAATATCGTGGGTTCGTATCCAACCCGAGTAATATGCCTGTGATTTTGTTTTTTTACAAACTCGGGAAAGGAGTATTCGGTGCTTTAATACACCAATACTCATAGCGTGTTTGGGTAAAACCAAAATGAATTTTCCTTATCCCTGATGCAAATTTAACATCTTTTGAAGACATATTTTTGTGCATTTTATTTTGATCCAAACAGGTAGTATACTGTTTTCCAGCGGACGGCAGTGGTCTGCACGCCGCCGTGTTGCTCTCATGTCACTGCGTAACTTCGGCATGGGCAAACGTAGTCTGGAATCATCTATCAATGAGGAAGCAAGGTATCTATGTGATGCTTTGGGCGACCACGAAGGGAAAAATGTTGATCCATTACATCTGATTAACAATGCTGTATCTAATATCATATGTAGTATCAGCTATGGGCAGCGTTATGACTACAACGACCCTGCATTCAAACATCTCTTAGCCAATATGGAAGTCATCTTTAGAGCTTCAGTTATGAGTCTTGTCGTTTGGGGATTCCCACTTATGTCATACTTCAATCACTTCAAGAGATTAAACACGGCCTTGGAGAACCTGGCTGATTTCAGCAAGAAGATGGTGGAAGCACACCGTGTGACCTTCGACCCCGACAACATCCGTGACGTCATTGATGCCTTTATACTTGAGGGCGGGAAGCACAAGGAGGATGATTTGAAGGAGGTGTTTCGGGATGATCTGATCTGGCGAGCGATTCATGATATGTTTGCAGCGGGGACAGATACGACCACTAATACTATGCTGTGGCTTATTATTTTGATGATGGAGTTCCCGCATGTACAAGCTAAGGTAATGTACATCTTTAAAGGCAGTGGACACGATTGGTATTAACTCAAAATAATTATTAGCATAAAACATTTCTTGGTAACGAGGAATGGGTAGAGGTTGATAGTAAAAACAAATTGTGAGAAACGGCTCCCTCTGAAGTAATGTAGTTTTCGAGAAGGAAGTAATTTTCCACGAATTTGATATCGATAGCAGATTTAGAATTTGAGGTCTCGAAATCAAGCATCTGAAAGCACACAACTTCGTGTGACAAGGGTGTTTTTTCTTTCATTATTATTACGCAACTTCGACGACTGATTGAGCTGAAATTTTCACAGGTTTGTTATTGTATGCATATGTTGAGATGCACCAACTGTGAAGGCTAGTCTTTGACAATTACCAATAGTGTCCAGTGTCTTTAATCATTAACCTCTATGAGTTTCTAGTAATGATTTACCTATTGCTCAATCCTGTACCTCGTTTGACCTATGATGAGTTTCTCGATTGTTCAGTGCAACTGAACATTGAATATTTCAATGAAATATCAGATCAACTTTATTTTTACAAGTATATATGTTTGAAGCTTCGCATGGTGTGGATAAATAAGAAGAAAATATGAATAACTAGTATTAGTAGACTTGCGGGTACAACCATGTGTGAATCTCTTTTGTGTGAGTGTTGGCTGTGAAAAGAGCAGAGAATACTGTTCAAAACGCGGAGACCACACTGGCTCTTTTCAAAGCAAACACTCCTACAAAAGAGATGTATCATAAAGTACCAGCAAGTTTACTATTTATTCATAGTTTCTTCCTATGTATTTCGACAGTTCTTCAGAAAGTGAAGACTATGGAAGTTTAGGGTCCATCCGACAGAATATTCCATTACTTACTAAAGCTCTCGTGGATTCGTCTACCTTTTGTAGAGTTTTGTCAGTAATAATACAAAATGTTTTCGTGAAGCTTGCTTCATTCATTCATTCATTTCTTATATTTTTACCACACCCAACGCAAAGACATATGACTTACATTGTAGTATAATGAATAAGGAAAACATATATATGGAAAGTATAACAGGATTCTGGGTGACGATGGAGGTCTCCAAGAAGCATCAGCTTGTTGCTTGAAAAAAAAAAAAAAAAAAAAAAAAACATGTCAGTGACAATGTTCCGCCCGGGTCGTCTAGTTGTTATCAATTTGCCCATTGTCAGTTTGCTCGTCATGTATTTATGCGAATTAAATCATTTTCAGCAATTCTGAACTCCTTACATTACAGGTACAGCAAGAAGTCGATGACGTCATCGGTCAGGCTCGCGTACCGTCGCTGTCCGATCGTCCATCCATGCCATACACAGAGGCAACACTCATGGAGATACAGCGCTACCGAACGGTGGCGCCCTACCTCCCACCGAGGGTGCTATACAGTGATATCAAATTCCGTGGTTTCCATATTCCTAAGGGGACACAGGTTTGGGTGAATCTGTGGACTGTACTTCATGATCCAGCGCACTGGACCAATCCAGAGTGTTTCGACCCAACGCGGTTTCTATCTGAAGATGGCTCACGTGTAATTGTGCCAGACGCCTTCATACCATTTGGAATAGGTAATAGTTTCTTGTTTTAAAGATGGGTGTGGTATTGATCAAAGCAGGTCAGTAACTATACATGAACTAATAAACTATTACAACTGCGAGCCAAAGCAACCAATGCTAAATGTTAAATATAAAATTTTAAAAAATACCTTCCGCCCAGGGCCGAGTTTCTTAAAGCAGTTTGCCGGTAAGCACATTTTTGTGCTTCTGTAGGCAGAAAAATGTGCGTAAGCATTAACGTATTTCACCATGACTCCCAAGTTAGCAGAAATATTCTCGACGCGCATGCACGCTCATCATGGATTTGCATTGTTACATCACTCTTGTGCTAACGGCGGGTTAGCCAGCATTTACCCTGCTTACTGTAGTGTTGTGATAGCTTTATGAGGAAGAAATGTTGCTATTAAGGGACATCTGTAAGCACATAACGGCTGCTTACATGATTTATGAGTTGGCCACAGGTAGTAGTTCAAAAGCAGGACAGTTCCTTTAGAATCTACTCTGCGGTAGTAGAAGGCAATCAAGACAATTTTTGCAAAAGATTATTATCAACGTTGCAAACCAATTTACTGACACCTCACTATGCATACGATGCCTCAAATCTCATATAACTCAGTTCTTGTTCTCATTATGAATAGGGAGACATAGTTGCATTGGGGAGCAACTTGCCATATCTCATATAATCTCATATAACTCAGTTCTTGTTTTCCTTATGAATAGGGAGACGTAGTTGCATTGGGGAGCAACTTACCATATCTCATATAATATCATATAACTCAGTTCTTGTTTTCCTTATGAATAGGGAGACGTAGTTGCATTGGGGAGCAACTTGCCATATCTCATATAATCTCATATAACTCAGTTCTTGTTTGCTTATGAATGGGAGACGTATTTTGCGCTGGGGAGCATTTTGCCATACCTCATAATCTCATGTAGCTCAGTTCTTGTTTTCCTTATGAATGGGGAGACGTATTTGCACTTGGGAGCAACTTGCCATACCTCATAATCTCATATAACTCAGTTCTCGTGTTTCTTATGAATAGGGAGACGTAGTTGCATTGGGGAGCAACTTGCCATATCTCATAGAATCCCATATAACTCAGTTTTTGTTTCCTTATGAATAGGGAGACGTAGTTGCATTGGGGAGCAACTTGCCATATCTCATATAATCTCATATAACTCAGTTCTTGTTTTCCTTATGAATAGGGAGACGTAGTTGCATTGGGGAGCAACTTGCCGTATTATCTCATGCAATCTCATATAACTCAGTTCTTGTTTCCTTATGAATGGGGAAACGTATTTTGCAATGGGGAGCAACTTGCCATACCTCATAATCTCATGTATCTCAGTTCTTGTTTTCCTTGTGAATGGGGAAACGTGTTGCACTTGGAAGCAGGTTGCCACACCTCATAATCTCATGTAACTCAGTTCTTGTTCTCATTATTAGGGAGACGTAGTTGCATTGGGGAGCAACTTGCCAGGATGGAACTCTTCATCTTCTTCACAAACTTCATGCAAAGATTTACCTTCTCACGTGTTGGAGATGACCCCGAAGATCGTCCGGGTATACTCGGTATGACATATGCACCTCAGCCATATAAGACACGAGTTACAAAGCGTTAAAGGCACTAGACAATATTCTAGTCATTAATTTGTCAAAGGCCGGTATTCTTACTTTATGCATCTCAGCATATGCATTAAATAATAAAACTGTGACAATTTGAGCTCAATTATTGGTCAACGAAGTTGCAAGAAAATAATGAAAGAAAAAACACCTTTGTTGCACAAGTTTGTGTGCTTTCAGGTGCATAATGAAATACTTCAGCTGAAGTCTTTTAACAATTGTGAGTGGGAAATTACCTCTTTCTCAAAGCCATACGTAACTTCAGTGGGAGCACTTCTCACAACATTAGATAGACAAGAATATTTGTGTGGAGGCAGGTTGCATTTTCATCCATCCACAGAATCTGACTGAACTTTTTATTATTAACACATGTTTTTTTTTTGAAAATTTGTTACTTGTTTTATAGTTATCAGCCATCGCAGTTATATTTTAGCAGCTTTTAGATTCCCTGTTTTAGTTTAAGCTCGGGAAGAAATTCACCTTTGTTTGCAATTATAAACGTGTATAAACCAGTATAAAGCATTCCTGAACTATTGTCGATGTTTTTTTACGCCTCTAATTTCACAAAATGAAACAGTTTATATTTCTTGATAAGGTGCAGGGGATAATTCTCAGAATATTAGGAAACAAGTAACTGGGTTTGCTAAAATTGATTTACTGCAGCAGGTTGTAATAATCTTTCGAGTTCATTTGTTACTTATTCTTATTCTTATTCTTTATTTGGATATTAAACAATTACAAAACAAGCAGACAGTATGTAAAATAAATAATATAAATACACAAGTAAAAACAAAGCAAGAAAAACAGTAAGGGCAAAGGAAATTACAAAACAACCCTAATGTGGTGGCCAGGATCAACAAAAGTATAATTAAACACTGTAGCTCGAAAGCCTGTTAATCCAGTCACATAGGGAGGCAAACATAATAATATTAAATACTCTCTTTGGGAAAATAATAATAATTAAAATAAATATAAATAATCTGCATACACAAGCATAACTAAAAATAACAAAACCAAAATCAAACTCCAGAAATTAGACAAGCAAATAAATAAATAAATAAATAAATAGTAAATTAAAAATATATAAATCCTAAATCATTTAAAAATTTACCCAGTCAGTTTCCCTTGTGGTTTATTATTTGATATATAATATATACATTTATATACAAAAAGTATTCATAAATAAATGAATACATAATTAGAAAAGTACATGTAAAAAGAAATAACAAATATTTCCCAACACAAGTCTTTGATATAAATTAGTGCCAATTGCGAAAGTTTGATCCTGTGAACTTTGTACAAAATAATAACTAAGCGACATAACTACAACTTGAGTTCACATAATGCAGGCCTAATTAACGCATTGGGACAACAGTTGTAATCTACTACAACAAATCTGGAGAGCTCGAGGTGCACTACAATTTCCGATGTTTTCGGTTTTAATTTTTTTTCAGTTGGCTGAATAAATAGTTCTAATTATAATTATAATAATTATAATATCGTCACTTATTAGGGGAGAGTGCTCTTTTGCAAAAAAAGGATACAATTTTATTTGTCTGAACACGCATTTGACCCCTCATCAGAAACTTGTGTATGTTTGCTTGGCATGTTGGCATCTGCGATGGTTGTATGTGCTGTATGTATATATAGCTATAATTCAACCAAAAAGGTTGATTTTAAGATGCCTCAGTCGAAGTCCGTGTTCATTCAATGGGAGGTTTGTGTACGGTCCGTGTGCCGTTGTGTACGTCAAACCAGCATTGATCGTGACTGTAGTATAAATACATAGGACACCAAAGTACCTCTGGGAGGACCTTGTTTTGCTCCCATCAATTCAAATAGTGCATTGGTCCATACATCAAATCCCCTTGTGCTGGGGACATCGACAGAGGTCTACGAACTGTGTTCTTTCACACACACACACAGACACCCCGGCTAACCTTTTTATCAGAGAAAAACAGTACTTTCCACAAACGCGTTGACTTTATCAGGGAATACAGCAATCTCGTATTAAGTACAGATATGTATCTCAACTTCTCTTTACCAGTAAGTACTTTCACTGGTATTTTGCAATATGGTGAACTTCTACCATATGCACTGGTATTTATAACCACTTATCTACTAGTCTCGTCATTTATAAATCAACCTGGCCGTACGTCTACACTACCTCCGGGACCATGGCATATGCCATTCATTGGAAGCTTTCAGTTATTCACCACGGCATCTCATATTGAAGTGACTAAGCTGTGCAGCAGGTTCGGCAAGATGTTCACACTGTACATAGGATCTGATCCTCTGATTGTGTTGAATGACTTGCATGTGATTAAAGATGCACTCGTGAAACACGCTGATGTTTTCTCTGATCGAGCATCATTCAAACCGATTGAAAGAACCGTCAAAATTAAAGGTAATGAAATCCCGAATGCTGATGTAACATCCGTATGATAGCTAAATAAGGTTTACTTGGTTTTAAAAACTATAAGTAGTGGTAATCACGAATGCTCATGTAACGGTCGTTGGGATGGTAGCTACAATGTTTATTATTTTGTTTTACCCTTACTCCGATGTGTGTAGTCACTGTATAATCAGAACTTCCCCGAGTTCTGTGAACAAAATCACAGGCATATTACTCGGGTGGTATTCCAACCCACCCTGCAAATCTAGAGCAGATGTCATACCAACATACCTATTTAGTTTGCCTATTTGTAGTCCAATTTGAAGTTAGCATTTTAATTTCACCATAGACTAGTACTGGGTACCTAATGAAACAAAATGATGTACTGGTTTCTATCTGGGCTCCAAACCTGTACTGGTATAAACATTTAAAAGATAAAATGACTTTATATCATGCTGATATTCTACAAAAGAGTTAGTTTTTATGTGATACTAATATTGTTTGTTTCGCAGGAAGTTTAGTCTTTGAGAATGGCACTGCATGGAAAGCAAGACGCTGCGTTGTGTTGAAAGCCTTACACGATCTTACCGGTAACCAGGGTAATCTGCAACAAGACATCAACAAAGAAGTTGGTTTTATTTGTCAAGAAATTGAAAAATTGAACGGACAACCCTTCGATCCATCCAGTTTGATATCAATAGCTGCATCCAACATTATTTGCTCTATGAGTTACGGTCGACGTTTCAGCTATGATAATCAGAACTTCAAAAAAATATTGACCAACATCGACAAGGTTCTACATTGCTCCTTCGTTGAAACATTCCTAAGAACCATTCCGATCATCTCATCACTCCCAGGCATTAATGGATTCCGTAAAGCAATGGCAGAGATTCTGGATTTTAATCTAGATATTGTTAAAGAACATAAAGCAACGTTTAAGTCAGGAGTCACCCGTGACGTCATAGACGCCATGTTGATTGAGGCACAGAAGGAGCAGGAAGGCACCGAGTTAGTGTTCGCTGATGAATTAATAGCAAGGTCATTATTTGACTTTTTCGGTGCTGGGACAGATACGACTATAAACACTTTACGCTGGGCGTTGCTATTGATAACACAGTCCCCCAACATCCAAGCCAAGGTGGGTAGCTTCTTAGTTTAATATGTTTAGTACACTGCCATTATATGACATTTTTCTGAAAAGTAAAACATTTTTGTTCGTTTATATATATATATATTTTTGGTGAAGCTACTGATGCAATTTTGTCTTTATCTGAAACATGACTTCAAACAGCAATTGCTACAAAGTCAGTGCGTGGTGTTGGCTGTATTAGAAACCCTATATTTAGAGAGCCATTTGTGTCCCAAAACATAGGCGAACACAGGGTGTCAGACTAGTCTGCTTGTTTGGGTTGCGCTGCATTTCGACCGAACATGGCGTCCATTATTAAAGACGTGGCCAAAGAGAACTGGCCTCTCCATGTCGCAACTCTCTGAATAATGTCTAAGCTTTTTATGGGCCCAATTTCAAAGAGCTGCTTAAGCACAAAATATTGCTTAAGAACAAATTTCTGCTGAGCAGTATACATTTATACGCAGGATACCAGACTGCACAAGCCACATGGTAAATTGGTAACCATCTGGTAATCATAATGTTGTTGTACTTATAGCTTATTTTGTGCTTTTATGCAGCTCTCGGCCCAGCTATATACACAAAACCCCCTCCTGTGACGCACTTAAAAGACTGTTCAAGTCGGGTGCAAGATCTAAGATCATTTTGGAAATCCCTGACGGGTTGGCTGCCTGTTATGAAGCAAACCTTAAGTTGCTCTCATACCGGTAGACCATTAAACATGACGTTATACACTGAACCAGTTGTTTATTTTTTTTTTTTTTTATGATACAGGTGCAGCAAGAGATTGATGACATCATAGTTGGGAGTAAAACCCCATCCATGGACGATCAGCGCTCAATGCCGTTCACAATGGCCACTATAATGGAGATTCAACGTTACAGGGTAGCTTCACCGTTCGTACCACCACGATGTACAAACCAAGATGTTAACATTCAAGGCACCCATATCCCAAAAGGTACCCAGATATGGGTGAATCTGTGGGCGGTGTTACACGACCCCATGTTATGGGTAAACCCAGGATCTTTTGACCCTACTCGATTTCTAGCAGATAATGGGAAGCGTGTGGTTGTGCCTGAGGCATTCATACCTTTCGGAGCAGGTTCGTAATTTGAATTTTTGTTGGTGCTTCTGTTTAAATGTCCCCTTTTACGCAATAGAAATTAGGCCGGTGTTGCATTGTACACTGCCCTCTCCCCAAATCGGCGATTTGTGTATAAGTTTCGTGTAATAGTGCCCTCTTTTGAATCAACTTCATTCAGCCCATGGGCAGTTGCTTATTGGGCTGCATAATTTCAAATGGTGTTTATAGTATCCTGTATTTATTTAATTCCCTTTTGTCTCATTTTTTCTTCTTACTTCTGCAGGTCGTCGAATCTGCCTTGGGAAAAAGCTATCAAGTATGCAGATATTCATCTTCTTCACTAATATTTTGCAGAAGTTTACTTTATCCTGGCCTTCGCAAGCTGGTCAACCCGACCTCCGCGGTGAACTTGGTCTTACATTGGCGCCAACGAGCTACACTATTCGTGCTCAAAGTAGACTCAGTCAAAAACCTATAGGTTCCTAGACTGGTCCCCTGTCTTAAAGACAGGTGTTGGTTTTATACAGACCCAGTGGACGGATTCATTGGATACAATGGTTTTATTGGATGAATGTGCAGTGACGTATATAAAGCTTCCCGTAGTGTTTTGATTGGTCCGAGTTGATGTTTGTCATCAATTGCAGTTTTAGTCGTCTGCATGCAGCGTGCGTAATGTTTATGTGTAACTGTGAACATAATATGCATGTAATTTTGTTTGTACATGTGAGTTTGTATACACATTGTTAGCTGTTTATACATATGTGTACATATGGACACGTGTGTGCATATGTACACATGTATACATGTACGTAGGATTTGACTAAAAATCTCCACATGAAATGAATGCGAGGTCAAACGTGATTTTGGAACGGGATTGACTAGTCTCATGGCTGGTATCCGGCGTAATTTATTTTAGCCTAGAATTAATACGTCGTGTGTTTAGGCTACCAATGACTCTTTTTGTGCTATTTCCCGACGTTTCCAAATGGCTCAATTCCACCTACAAATGGCGCACCGGATAGTGGGCAAAGCTGTGTGTTGAGTGAGTGTGACGCCATTTTCGGTCCAAATGTAACACAACCATGCGGCCATGTATTGAATGGGAAGTGACTTCTTATTTTCGAAGTTTCAAAACTGAAAACTTACGTATAGTCTCTCACCTGTGCCCAAAGTATGCTGATTATGCAGAAAATTGCTTGACACATTAATTTCTGCAAAGCATTTAATTAGAGGGATACATTGTACTTGTCATGATGTCCGTATCCGTGGCACGCCTAAAGTTTCGCTACTTCCTGCTCAAAAGCTGGCCTATGTTTTTGTGTAATTTTACAAACAATCACAATTTCCAATGTTTTAATTCATTTATTTTGTATGACCATTATTCCAAAGCACTGCGGAGCTCTACCTTGTCATTAGAACGTTAATTACGGAACAGGCGCCATTTCAGTGGGCAAAGTTTTTGTTTTAGCATTGAAAGCAAATGCTCATTGACTGAATTGATATATTGTTGCATTGAAATATCTGCTTACTAAAATGGCGTCCCATGCACATACAGCTTGCAACTTACGATCTTTGATAAAGATCATAGGCTTGCTCATGTTGAATTAAACACGGTGAATTAAAGTACGTCGTGCATCATGCAAATAAAATAAGACTTTACAAATACAAAGCAAACCTTTAAAAAAATACAACAGCTATGCATACATATCAGAAAATTAAATTATTGTTTGTTTGCGCTGTATGCTTTTTAACTTTATACTATTTTCGTTGTCATCAGCTTAAGCTGAAAACATTTGAAGGAACATTACAGAATTGGTTTTGCAAAAACAGTTCTGACAGTGTTAGCAATTTATGTAATCCACCATATACATAAACTGACAAACCTGTTGAAGTTTGACAAGAAAATAGGGTCACAAGAAAATAGTTTAAAACTGATCACACATTTTGCATGACATCGATTAAAAAAATATATATTAAAACGCTCACTGGGCTATAAACTCCAAACGGGAATGTAGTTTTATTTATTTTTCATCAAATATGAAATTTCAGACATAAATATTTCAAGGGACGGGTTCCACTATCATCATCACCAGACCGTGTAAATCTGTGATCTTAAACGAGTTTTCTTATACCAATTCTGTAAAGCTAGTGAACAGTAGCCACATTTAAAAACAGTTAAGACAATAAATACATTTTGTTCTATACACTGTAGTCAAGAGTGGCTTAAATATACGCCCCTAGGGCCATATAAGAACCGAGTATATATTATTAAAGGCACTGTAGACGTTTGGTAATTGTCAAAGACCAGTGTTCTCACTTGGTGTATCCCATCATACGCATAAAATAACAAGCCTGTGAAAAATTGGGCTCAATCGGTCATCGAAGTTGCGAGAAAATGATGAAAGAGAAAACACCCTTGTTGGACGAATTTGTGAGCTTTCAGATAGAAATAAAAGATTTCTAGCAATAAGTCTTTTATTATTTTAGTGAGAAATTACCCCTTTCTAAAATCAGAGGGAGTCGTTTCCCACAATGTTTTATACTATCAACGGCTCCCCAATGCTCGTTACCAAGTAAGATTTTTAAGTTAATATTTGTTTTGAGTAATTACCAAACGTGTACCTTCCCTTTAAACATATGCAATGATCGCTTTCATTCGGACGTGATTGCGATTGGGCTTTCTAACGAATAAACATCCTCTTCCCAGGTGTTAATTTGGATTCAATGTATTATTAAACAAATTGAAATTGTATTTATAACATACTTATTTTCAAGATTTTGGCATAAACCGAATAGAAAATATGAATTTTATTTCATAGAGAAATATAGTCTTCGTTTGAGTGGTTTTATCGTTTTCAATGCGCGAAACTTACACATTATTCACGTAGGCCCTACGCCATTATCGGTCCAAATAAAACACAACGTAGTATGCGGCCATGTATCGAAGGTGACTTTTTGTTTAAGTTTCAAAACTGAAAACTGATGAAGTCTCTCATCTGGGCCCAATTAATGCTGCTTATGCAGAAAATTGCTTGACAAATTTCTGCTAAGCATACATAACTTGCTACTTCCAGCTCAAAAGCCGGCCTATGCTTGTGTGTAATTTTACAAACAATCCAATGTTTCCAATGTTTTAATTGATTTCATGTTTTAAGCCATTTCAGTTACCAAATGTTTTGTTGACAGTGCATTGATCTATTTGTTTCATTGAAAGATCTGCCTACTAAAATGGCGTCCCGTGCACGTTCTGCCTACAGCTTACAATCTTTGATAAAAATCATATGCTTGCTCAATAGATTAAACAAAGTACGTCATGCAGCGTACAAATAAAATAAGACTCTACAAATACAAAGCAAACCTCTTAAAAAATGCATCAAATATTTAGGCTTACAATAAACAAATTTGCACTTGTTTGTTTTTGTTGTATGGTTTTTAACTTTCCATTAATCCCGTTTACATAATCTTAAGCTGAAAACATTTAAAGGAACATTACTTAAGTGATTTTGCTAACAAAACAGCTTTTGGCTTTAAGCCCCTTATGTTATCCGCCATATACATAAACTGACAAACCTGTAGAACTTTGAGATCGATCGGCCATCAGGGTCACAAGTAAATAGTGAAAAGATGATTACACATTTTGCATGAAATCAATTGAACAAAATTAAACGTTCATTGAGCGATAAACTCTAAACAGGAAATCGTTTTGATAATTATTTCTCATCAAACAGTTAAAAAAAGGAATACATTTTGTTCTAGTCAAGAGAAGCTTAAAATCTTCACCCCTTATACGGTAGATCACAGCGTCCTTTCCTTAGCAACGCAGCCGTAGCTGTAGACCCTAAATTCGAATACGCCCTCATTGTTGAAGACCAGTATTCTCACTTGGTGTTTCCCAACATAATGCAAGCAAACCTGTGGAAATTTGGGTTCAATTGGTCATCAAGGTTGCCAGAAAATAATGAAAGAAAAAGCCCCTTTTATGCACAACTGTGTGTGTTTTCAGATGCAATTATTTTATTGAGGACAAATCTCGAATACTACGTTTAATTCAACAGCTCACCATTGCTCATTACCAATCAGTTTATGCTAACAATGAGGTCCCGTGCCCTTAATTAGGCTAAGCAGGATTATTATTTTTCCTTGATTGGACAAAGAGCCCATATCATCAATACGGTAACAGTAAAACCAGCGAGAGCAATGAGTAAAACAACAACGACATTGATCTGTTTTGACTCTTCAACACACAAGGGCAGAGCGGAAGACCATTGACCATCACCCTGACACCAGAGTGAGGCAGACCCCTGTTGGTAAAACCCTCCGTCACAGCTGACCCTAAGGGTGGAATTCTCCAAGTAAACTGACCCATTTATTTTCCCATTCTCTACTTTCCCCGGAAATCCACAACTGACAATTTTAATGGAGTATATCTGTATAGTCTCCAAGATACCGGTTACCAGGAGGGTTTCGTTGGCAAACGACAGGCTACCAGTCGTCATGGCGTCGAAAATGCATTCAAATGACTCCCCACAGAGGTCCTTGATTTCTTGACTGATGAGATTTGGATCAGGAGTGACGAGATTTGGGGAGAATTCAGGGAATAGGTACGTTTTGTAGTCGTAAGGGGAAATGTATTTAAAAATGGAGTCTTCCTCGGCAAGTAACCATTCCAACCCTAATTCGTGAACCTCATACATCGATGCATTAGTGTTTAATGAAGAGCTATTCAGATATTGTAAATCGTCATCCGGGTTTTCATTCATGTTACCCATCAGCCCATTAACTTGACCTTTGAACTTTGTGTCCAGTTGAGCAATAAAAGACATCACTTCTGGTTTGACGTAAACGATGAGAGCAACACCAGATTTCAAAGCGATTTTGATCTCTGAGAAGTCTCGATTGAAGCTGATTCGAAGCCCCTTGTGGTATTGAACTGGAATCGGGCTGGAAGCCAGGAGTATCATCTCACCATCTACAAGGATCATGGTCTGGTTCATGTTGGACCTCTGCACCTGCACCTTCGCGGAATCGTTGGTCTGAATGACGACTGCAGTATACACTGACGCGTTGGTATCTCGGTAGACCTCCATACGGGCTTGGAATGTCAGGTTATGAAGAGTCGATGAAGCCATCAGGAACTCTCCAGCTCCGTTGAAGGTGAACCTCTTCCCGTCGAGACTCGTGATATGAGGGTCTCCTGTACCTCCAGCAGGTCGAGGAGGGACGTACTCAGAGCAGTCATCTGATGGTCGTTTGTCGTAATACGCCTCACAGTTGTCGGACAGTTTGCAGCATCCGAGCCATGGCAAGACGTCATACCATTGATGGAACCAGAAATGATCTCCAGGTGCGTATCTATCGGCTGTTCCTCCTCCAGGGGAGCCAACCAGGATGTCTCCGTTATCATCATAGCAACACTGCTGACCTGAACCTATTGACGAGGATGTGGTCGACCTAAAGCAATTTTTCGCCCCGGGGTGGAAAAAAGAATTGAAGAAGTTTGCTTTCACAAAGCCTACAGAATTCACATTTGCTTGATTTGAAGTACAGGGGCATGGATCTAAGCCAGAAGCAACATTATCCAACTGACGACTGAAAACTGAACATGGGATATTCAAAACTGAATTGATAACGAGCATTAACCCAGAATAGATTCTTAGAGCGTAAACATTGTCCCTTCGACGCCGCTGTTTGTATTGAGTGACATAAAACGCTACCAGAGAAGGTCCGTCACTTGTGGACTTGAAAACTGTTTTCAAGTCCTGGCCAAGAATATAAAGAGTGCCATCATTGACAACATTACTTTTCACAGCAACTCCTTCTATTAGAACTGGAAACCCATTAGTGTTGTAACTTGAAACTCGAACCATCACCGTTACTTGGGAAACGTCATCCCCGACTAATGTGCGATCCCAGGAAATTAAGATCGGGTCAGCTGAGTTGAGATCAATGACACGGCTACCGGCTTCTTGGGTCATCTGCTGGACAGTTACGAGTGGTGGAAGGTCTTCTTCTGATGGAATATAGACGACACCAGAGTATGGGAAGGTGCTACCACCATCTAGGGACACATAGACTGCTGTCAGACCATTCTTGTAGAAGGTAGGGGTAATGCATTCTAGAGTATAGCTGCCGGTTCGAACACCATCAACCACAACATCTCCAACACCTGTAGAGAATTTGCACTTTCGATCAACATTAACATCATTAATTTCTGGGGTGCATGGTACAGTGATACTGAACCTTTCTCCACCAAGCTCCCTCAGGAAGAATGGTGTGAAACTCAGATGCTGCTTGTTACTATTCAGGGACAAACCTGCAGCGTAACCGTATGTCTCAGCATACTCGTAACCATATACAATAACAGACACTGGTGACGACTGACTGTCTACGTAATAAACGCCTTCCCCTCTAGGTACTTGGATAGTAATTGAGATGTAGTCAGATTCAGGAACATCGTGCTCATCTATGGATAGGATGCCGTCAGTAACGCTGATTGGGGCGTCGTTCAGGTAGACAGTTTGACGTGCATCTCTTTTCACGACAATGGTGATGAAATTAAAGAAACCCTCTTCATTACCTCCAGAATAAGGAGGCGTCGTAAACCCAAACCTAGACCCAAACTGCTCTACAGCCGGTACCTGTATCAGGGAAGGATCGACAGGAACGCCGTTAATTGTCGCTAGTTGCTGCATCATCAGAATCGGCCTGGTTGAGGTAACTAAACCAGAGCCAGGTAGAATTCCTTCCCATGAGTCTCCTGCATTTAATGTTAGAGTCCCAAGACCCGGGATTGAAACATTAGTTCCTGGAAAGTAGGAAACAATGTAGTATTGGTTGGTGTCTGTAGATCGGGATGCGGTGTAAATGTGCTCCTGCCCCCAACTCTTAACGGGTACCAGCTGCTCCGTTAGAGTATCACATGCAGGTTGCATGTCAAGGTTTCTTTCACATTCGCTGCCACTGAACACTGCAACTGGTTTGTCAGCTTGAATGATGCTCCCGGTTAAGTCATCCGCACTTTGGATCTGCACGGCTTCTTGGTAACTTAACGTAAAACTCAGCATGTCACCTCGGCTGTATGACCTTCCTTCAAATGTTGCAGTTCCTTGCATTGTCACTTGAACGTTGGTGGAGTCTGTGTCAGTTCCAATGATGGCAAAATGGCCAGGACGGGTACCTGTTGGCGTTACCACAACGTACTGCATACCAAGACTGTTCGTTGGAATACCTAGAAAGGCGTCCGTTGAATGATCGTGATACATTAAACCGTATGCAGAGACCTCGTTTGTCGCAGATATATCGATGGATTTGAAGCTTCTTTCAGTGCCAGTCATTGTCAGTTCCACTGGCACTCTCACTTGCTTAAATCCCTTTTTATCTACATCAAAGGTTTTTGTGAAGGGCCTGCCACCAACTTGATGTTTACTGCTTATGGTTACACGTGTGGTTTGCTGATTGTTGGAGGGAACCACAAAAATAAACAGCTTTCTGCTTGTGTATTTTGCTTGGGCGTTATCAGTAAAGCCAACGATGAAGTGTGTACCTGTAGATATCCCACTGCAACCTGGCGCAATAGGTGTGAGTTGACCTTGAGCTTGGCCGTGTAAGAGTGCAAGTATGGTGACCAACCAGACACAACGACTCACCACGCTCTTCATTTTGTAAACTGAATAGAAAGTGTAAAGATATAAAGCATCAGTATACAGGAAAAAATAACTTCATTTTGCCACAATTGCATTTTTTCAAGTTTTAAGTGTGTACTAAAATGATCCATGCATTTTGTGTGTTATGACATAGCAGCGTACTGCTTGTGTTACTAAGTGAAACAAACGTTGACACTCAAAACTCCGGTGTTAGGTTTGACCCGGTTCTTGGTTTCACGTGGGTTTGACCCATACATAGATCAACGTGACCCTGAATCTGTGTCATAATGGCTCAGATGTGGGTCAAACTGGCCCAGTATCTATAGTTCAAATCTTAAACCAGTTACCGGATCAGCCTGAACAAGAACTGGGTCGAGCCCCGGGACCCATGATCCGGATCAAAGCTGACCCGGGGTCGAATTCACTTAGAACTAGTACTAACTTAGGACTAGCCCTATATTAAAAACGTAAGGCTAGTCCTAAGTTCAGACGCTATAAAATATATGGTATTTTTCATAATTTTCCGTCAAAAGACTCATACGGCTGATTGCCTTTGCATGAACCATCCAAACATGCGTTGTCAGTGGTAGGAACTTGCTTGTTATTGGAACCTCTCACAGGATTCATACCTCTGATTGACTTGTGTGCAAAGTAGTTTGCTTTATTTTAATGAAAACATTTCGGCAAATGGGCAGCCAATTCATCACGCTATTCATTTTCGCGCGAAATCGAATGCTACTGAAAATGGTAATTCGATTTAGTTATATGATGCGTCAAATTCGATTAGTTTTAACAAAATGACCAGTTTAATAATTCATCAAAGCAGCATTCAAAGTCTCAGGAGCTTCTTGCTTGAGGCGTGTGTTTTTAGTCATTCAATTTAATTTTGGGGCAGCCATTTTTTGAATAGTTTATGTGCAACCTTAAAAACAACCGCCTGATGAGTTGTGTAGAAAAAAACATCATAAACATAAACAATCATATAAAATAAAAAACTATAAGAAACACCCCTTTTCAAACACAATTAAAAATTAGGTTTAGGTCTTGGTCAATTAACCAATAGATCCCCCAAATAAAAGGTCAGTTAGTTGATAAAGACCCCCCCCCCCCCACATCCCCACTTCCCAATATAGAGCAATACCAAAAAAATACAGAGGAAAAACCATCATAGGGCCCCATGTAAAGTCTACTGTAAACGTAAACAAAGGAAATAAGCCTGGTCTGAACTAAAGTGAAGAGAAATCTATTTGCAGAGAAATCTGACCCGTACTTGCCCAGTACTGTTCGGGTAATTCTGCTGCTGGCGGCGAATTGAATATATCTTAATAAACTAGTCTTGAAGTCATAAAATGTGTGTGCAACAAGGGTGCATTTCTGTCACATTTTCTTGCAACTTCGATGACAAACTGTAAGCCCAAATTTTCACATTTTGTTATTTTATGCATACGTTTGAATATCGCCAAGTGAGAATAATGGTCTTTGACAAAATACCAAACGGGTCCAGGGGTCGATTTCACAAAGAGTTAGGATTAGTCTTAACTTAGGACTAGTCCTAGGAGATATACAAAAAAACCTAAAGGTTATGTCCTAAGTTAGGATGAGTCACTCGTCCTAGCTCCAGATAAGACTAGTCTTAATTCTTTGTGAAATCCGGCCCAGTTACTCTTAATGTATTTTTCAAGTAGGTTGTAAACAGTGAAATAACCTGCAGCCGATTTCACGAAACTTTACGCAACTACCTACATAAGTCCACTTGCGCAACCCCACGCCATAAACGCTGCGCAAGTGGACTTACGCAGTTGCGTAAAGTTTCGTGAAATCGGCTGCAGATCTATTAAGTAATGTTACCTGATATTATGACGACTTTGCACCGCATCGTTGGAGCTTAAACATGCAATGTTTCCAAGTGAAGTATACAGTGAGTTATGACGACACCTTCCAAACATGCCCCCGTTGTATTTCAGGCCTTTTCAATCTGGTGATATGTTTAGGTTTTTAATAGAAGTATTCAAATCTCATGAAAAGGGGTTTTGACGCGTACCGAGTTCTTTGATAACTCTTCATGTAAACACCCACATTTTCACCCATTGCTCAACGTCAAGGTGAAGTCCCTTTCTATTGTAAAGTTAACGGCTCATCGCACGCGATTTCACAATGTGCAAGGCTAGGCAAATTTTGAAGAAAAAAATGGTGCATAGTGTTTATCTTTTCTTAAAGGCACTGGACACATTGGTAATTACTCAAAACAATTGGTAGCATAAAAACTAACTTGGTAACGAGCCGTGGAGAGCTGTTGGTGGTATAAAACTATTCGAGAACACAATTTTGTGATCATACTTATGTCTAATTTGTATCCTTTTGCACACAATGGTAGTTTTTTACTTGTAAATCGTTTTTCACAAAAAATGGTGCAGTGGCTAATTTCAAACGGGAGTAACTCGGCAACGCGATACACCCAAAGCTTAGACACATACCAAATTACTGCTGCTGATGGGTTCTTTCCAGCCATGCATATAACTCAATTCCTGAAATTGCCTACATCTGACTCATTTTCACAGAGTGGGTCACAAATATGATTACAAATTTTGCATGACATAATGAACAAATTAAAACGCTCATTGACCGATAAACTCCAAACGGGAAATCGTTTTGATAATTATTTCAAAGAAAGAAAAGGAATACATTTTGTTATAGTCAAGAGAAGCTTAAAATCTTCACCCCTTATACGGTAAAGCGCTACATGGGTCGTGTTCATTCGGACGTGATTGGCAATATAAAAAAAAACATCCTTTTCCGTGTTAATTTTGATTCAATGTATTATTTTACATTTTTTCTAATATACTAATTTTCTTTAGTTTGGTATAAACAGAATTTAAAAAAAGATGAATTTAACTTCATTATAGAGAATAGCATTCGTTTGAGTTATTTTATCGTATTCACGTACTTAAAAACTTACTCATTAAAAACAGCCAAAAAGTCTAATCGTAATGATTTTCATTAAAACTGCTTATTTACAGCACATACAAAAATACAAGCAATTTCAAATACAAAGCCTACAATATACCATGGTCATAATATTTCCATTTAGAGTTACGCTTAATTTTTCAATAGATTGAGTGATGACTGTTCTCAATAACAAACATGACTGTAATAAAATCAACCATAAATGTATAACAACCTTAAATGTAATAAAATCAACCATGCCATGGTTTTCTTAGTGCTAACTGATAGTGATAAGTCACATTCTGAAATTATAAACATACATTATTACAATTTAAGGCACATTGCGGTCACAGGGTCTGGTCGGGTTTGAATTAGTATAACAAAACCAAGAAGTTATCACCTGTCCATTAACAACAAAAAACAAGGCTAACCTTTTTTTCATATTATTAGGCCTATTTAAAAGGTTTCAAAATGATGAATAATGTTTTAGTGTGTTCATGTAGCTTTTTGTATTTTTCGATCATAACCCTTGAATTGGATATTTAGCCTTCCCCCAACTTCAACACGTGTGATCTTAACCTTATATAACGCATACTTGACAGCGTTTACTCATGTAGACCAATAAAACAGACTTAGTTTGTAGATGTCGACGCCTTGATGTATAAGAGATAAAACAACGACACATTGCTGAGCCAATGATTTGTATTTTATCCCCATGAGAGGGCGACTATTCCAGTGAGGTCATGTGCACAATGACTGTGTCTGAACAGCAAGCCGTGTCCGAATGTCGGCAACAGTTACGGCTGAATCACCACGTCCTAAAGGAACACGTTGCCTTGGATCGGACGAGTTGGTCTATAAAAAGCATTTGTAACCGTTCGTTATAAAATGCATATGGTTAGAAAGATGTTTTAAAAGTAGAATACAATGATCCACACAAAGATGCCTCGAAATTGTACGGTTTTCCTTTTACCTCGTTGACTAACACGGTCGGCCATTTATCGGAGTCAAAGTTTTTACTCCCATAAATGGCCGACCGTGTTAGTTCGCAGAGTAAAAAGAAAACCACACAATTTCAAGGCAAATTTGTGTGTATCATTGTATTCTACTTTAAAAACACCTTTCTAACCATATGCATTTTATAACAGACGGTTATCGCACGGCAACGACCCTGCAAGGCAACGACCCTGAACGAGTCACTACTCTTTTATTCCCATTCACAAATGCTCTTTTGTTAAAAAACGTTAAACAAATAAAGTTATTGACACTTAAACAATTGAAAATTCGAGGTTTGAATTGTTTTTGTTTTTTTCAATTTTTTTTATATTTATTTATGTATTTATGAATGTTATTTTATAACCACAAACGAACACACACTGATTACAAACGTTGATTCAACGTTTTTATTTCACCGTAATATAACATTAACCTTTCTAACACTAAATTAACGTTTGAGCAACGTTAGTATATTACCAATAAGCAATAGTAACCAAAAATCAACCCTGCTAACCAAATGTAAACGTTGATTCAACGTTCGCATTCGACCTGGGTAGGCTTACATGTTTTTTTTACGTGAAGAATGGCCCATATCAACAAAACAGCCATGACGGTAGCAGTACAACTAGCGAGAGCAATGAGTAAAACAACTGCGACCTTGATTGGTTCTGCAACACACACAGGCAGATCGGAAGACCATTGACCATCACCCTGACACCAGAGTGAGGCAGACCCCTGTTGGTAAAACCCTCCGTCACAGCTGACCCTTAGGGTGGAATTCTCCAAGTAAACTGACCCATTTATTTTCCCATTCTCTACTTTCCCCGGAAATCCACAAGTGACAATTTTAATGGAGGACATCAACTGTATAGTCTCTAAGATACCGGTTACCAGGAGGGTTTCGTTGGCAAACGACAGGCTACCAGTCGTCATGGCGTCGAAAATGCATTCAAATGACTCCCCACAGAGGTCCTTGATTTCTTGACTGATTAGATTTGGATCAGGAGTGACGAGATTTGGGGAGAATTTAGGGAATAGGTACGTTTTGTAGTCGTAAGGGGAAATGTAGGTGAAAATGGAGTCTTCCTCGGCAACTAACCACTCCAACCCTAATTCATGAATCTCATACAGCGATGCATTAGTGTTTAATGAAGAGCCATTCAGATATTGTAAATCGTCATCCGGGTCTTCATTCATATTACCCATCAGCCCATTAACTTGACCTTTGAACTTTGTGTCCAGTTGAGCAATAAAAGACATCACTTCTGGTTTGACGTAAACGATGACAGCAACACCAGATTTCAAAGCGATTTTGATCTCTGATAAGTCTCGATTGAAGCTGATTCGAAGGCCCGTGTGGTATTGAACTGGAATTGGGCTGGAATCCTTGAGTATCGTTTCACCATCTACAAGGATCATGGTCTGGTTCATGTTGGACCTCTGCACCTGCACCTTCGCGGAATCGTTGGTCTGAATGACGACTGCAGTATACACTGATGCTTTGGTATCTCGGTAGACTTCCATACGGGCTTGGAAGGTCAGGTTATGAAGAACCGATGAAGCCATCAGGAACTCTCCAGCTCCGTTGAAGGTGAACCTCTTCCCGTCGAGACTCGTGATATGAGGGTCTCCGGTACCTCCAGCAGGTCGAGGAGGGACGTACTCAGAGCAATCATCTGATGGTCGTTTGTCGTAATACGCCTCACAGTTGTCGGACAGTTTGCAGCATCCGAGCCATGGCAAGACGTCATACCATTGATGGAGCCAGAAATGATCCCCAGGTGCGAATCTATCGGCTGTTCCTCCTCCAGGGGAGCCGACCAGGATGTCTCCATTATCACCATAGCAACACTGCTGACCTGAACCTGTTGACGAGGATGTGGTCGACCTAAAGCAGTTCTTCGCCCCGGGGTGGAAAAAGGAATTGAAGAAGTTTGCTTCCACAAAGTTTAGCGAATTCACATTTGCTTGATTTGAAGTACAGGGGCATGGATCTAAGCCAGAAGCAACATCATCCAACTGACGACTGAAAACTGAACATGGGATATTTGCAACTGATTTGATTACGTGCATTAACCCAGAATAGATTCTTAGAGCGTAAACGTTGTCCCTTCGACGCCGCTGTTTGTATTGAGTGACATAAAACGCTACAAGAGAAGGTTCGTCACTTGTGGGATTGATTACTGTTTTCAAGTCCAGGCCAGGAATATGAAGAGTGCCATTGTTGACAACATTACTTTTCACAGCAACTCCTTCCATTAGAACTGGAAACCCATCAGTGTTGTAACTTGAAACTCGAACCATCACCGTTACTTGGGAAACGTCATCCCCGACTAATGTGCGATCCCAGGAAATTAAGATTGGGTCAGCTGAGTTGAGATCAACGACACGGCTACTGGCTTCTTGGTTCATCTGCTGGACAGTAACGAGTGGTGGAAGGTCTTCTTCTGATGGAATATAAACGACACCAGAGTATGGGAAGGTGCTACCACCATCTAGGGATACATAGACTGCTGTCAGACCATTCTTGTAGAAGGCAGGGGTAATGCATTCAAGAGTATAGCTGCCGGTTCGAACACCATCAACCACAACATCTCCAACACCTGTAGAGAATTTGCACTTTCGATCATTACTAACATCGTTACTTCCTTGGACGCAAGGTACAGTGATACTGAACCTTTCTCTACCAAGCTCCCTCAGGAAGTATGGTGTGAAACTCAGATGCTGCTTGTTACTATTCAGGGACAAACCTGCAGCGTAACCGTATGTCTCAGCATACTCGAAACCATATACAATAACAGACACTGGTGACGACTGACTGTCTACGTAATAAACGCCTTCCCCTCTAGGTACTTGGATAGTAATTGAGATGTAGTCAGATTCAGGAACATCGTGCTCATCTATGGGTAGGATGCCGTCAGTAACGCTGATTGGGGCGTCGTTCAGGTAGACAGTTTGACGTGCATCTCTTTTCACGACAATGGTGATGAAATTAAAGAAACCCTCTTCATTACCTCCAGAATAAGGAGGCGTCGTAAACCCAAACCTAGACCCAAACTGCTCTACAGCCGGTACCTGTATCAGGGAAGGATCGACAGGAACGCCGTTAATTGTCGCTAGTTGCTGCATCATCAGAATCGGCCTGGTTGAGGTAACTAAACCAGAGCCAGGTAGAATTCCTTCCCATGAGTCTCCTGCATTTAATGTTAGAGTCCCAAGACCCGGGATTGAAACATTAGTTCCTGGAAAGTAGGAAACAATGTAGTATTGGTTGGTGTCTGTAGATCGGGATGCGGTGTAAATGTGCTCCTGCCCCCAACTCTTAACGGGTACCAGCTGCTCCGTTAGCGTATCGCAATAAGAGCCAGGGTTGTTTTCACATTCGCTGCCACTGAACACTGCAACTGGTTTGTCAGCTTGAATGATGCTCCCGGTTAAGTCATCCGCACTTTGTATCTGCACGGCTTCTTGGTAACTTAACGTAAAACTCAGAATGTCACCTCGGCTGTATGACCTTCCTTCAAATGTTGCAGTTCCTTGCATTGTCACTTGAACGTTGGTGGAGTCTGTGTCAGTTCCAATGATGGCAAAATGGCCAGGACGGTCACCTGTTGGCGTTACCACTACGTACTGCATACCAAGATTGTTCGTTGGAATACCGAGGAAGGCGTCCGTTGTAAAGTCCTGATACATTAAACCGTATGCAGAGACCTCGTTTGTCGCAGATATATCGATGGTTTTGAAGCTTCTTTCAGTGTCAGCCATTGTCAGTTCTACAGGCACCCGCACTTGTTTAAATCCACTTTGATCTACATCAAAGGTTTCTGTGAAGGGCTTGCCACCAACTGGATGTTTACTGCTTATGGTCACACTTGTGGTTTGCTGATTATTGAATGCAACCACTAAAATGAATAGCTCTCTGCTTGATAAGTCCGTGTCTTGGAAGTTATCAGTAAAGCCAACGATGAAGTGTGTACCTCTAGATATCCCACTGCAACCTGGCGCAATAGGTGTGAGTTGACCTTGAGCTTGGCCGTGTAAGAGTGCAAGTATGGTGACCAACCAGACACAACGACTCACCACACTCTCCATTTTGTAAACTGAACAGAAAATATAAAGATATAAAGCATTAGTATACAGGAAAAAAATAACTTCATTTTGCCACAACCGATTCTTTAAAGCAGTGGACACTATTGGTAATTACTCAAAATAATTATTAGCATAAAATCTTACTTGGTAACGAGTAATGGGGAGACGTTGGTAGCTCTACAACATTGGGAGAAACTGCTCCCTCTGTCATAGAGAGCAGTTTCTCCCAATGTTGTAGAACTATGAACAGCTCACCATTACTCGTTACCAAGTAAGATTTTATGCTAATAATTATTTTGTGAAAGTATAACGTAGTTTTCGAGAGAGAAGTAATTTTCCACAAATTTGATTTCGAAACCTCATAATTAGATTTTTGAGGTCTCGAAATCAAGCATCTGAAAGCACAAAACTTCGTGTGACAAGGGTGTTTTTGTATTTCATTATTATCTAGCAACTTTGACGACCAAATGAGTTCAAGTTTTCATAGGTTTGTTATTTTTATGCATATGTTGAGATACACAAAGTGAGAAGTCTGGTCTTTGACTATTTCCCAAAGTGTCCAGTGTCTTTAAGCATTTTCCCAAGTGTGCTCTGAAATATCCATGCTTATTTTTGTGTATTATAAAATAGCAGCGTACTGCTTGTGTTACGATAAGTGGAAAACGTGTCACACTCTCAAAACCCCGGTGCCAGTTTTGACCCGGTTCGTGGTTTCACGTGGGTTTGACCCATCTGGATCAAACTGGCGCAGTATCTGTAGTTCAAATCCAAACACAGTTATCGGATCAGCCTGAACCACAACTGGGTCGAGCCCCGGGACCCATGATCCGGATCAACGCTGACCCCGGGTGCGATTTTACAATGACTTTACTTAGAACTAGTCCTAATATAACTTAGGACTGGTCCTATAGGAGATATTAACAACTTAAGGCTAGTCCCAAGTTACTCGAGACAAGACTAATTCTTTTTGAAGTCCAACATATCTCTTCATTTATAGCCTAAGTAATCTATCCTTATACTACAATACAAACTCGTCTGGAATCATTTCACATAATCCACGTGCATGAATGAACAACATGTTTTATTGCCATACATCATGTTTATGGTATTTTTCATAATTTTCCGTCAAAAGACTCATACGGCTGATTGCCTTTGCATGAACCATCCAAAGATGCGTTGTCAGTGGTAGGAACTTGCTTTTTATTGGAACCTCTCACAGGATTCATACCTCTGATTGACTTTTGTGCAAAATAGTATACACATAATGAATGTTTATGAGTGCAATGGTGCGAATATGTTCATGAGTTGAAAGATGGAATGTTCTATTCAACGAGGCGGAGCCGAGTTGAATGGAACATTCCAGCTTTCAACGAATGAACATATTCGCACCATTGCACGAATGAAAAACATTCATTATTTGTTTTATATAACATCCAAGTAGATCTTTGTCATTTTGATTGAAAGACACAACTTTCAAAACAAACAAAGCGTAGGCCTATAATTTTTTATTGTATAATCCGAATGCTAGTATTAGTAATTTTACTAATGTTATTCCTTGCAGTAACACTGCTGCATACAAAGACGCGCACGCAGTGATGTTTTTACTCAGCTTTTTCGTTCCATCCGAAAAGTACCATTGCACGCTGGCAGCGTGCAATGGTACTTTTCGGATGGAACGAAAAAGCACGGTGAGTGACTCAGCGTGCAATGGTACTTTTATTTGCTATCACGTGACGGACAATCCTCCAATCAAATGGCAAGGATCGGCTTGGGTGTTATATAATTAGCTTTTTTTTTATGAGAACATTTCGGCAAATGGGCAGCCAATTCATCACGCTATTAATTTTTGCGCGAAATCGAATGCTACTGAAAAGGGTCATTCGATTTCGTTTTATGATGCGTCAAATTCGATTAGTTTGACCAATATGATCAATCAGTTTAAGAATTCATCAAAGCAGCCATCAAAGTCTCAGGTATGGTGGCCCTGAAGGGATATCGCACATCGCAAATGTGTGCGCATACGTATGCAATGTCGTGAAACAAATCGAGAATATGTGCGCACACGTATGCAATGTCGTGAACCAAATCGCGAATATATGCGCACACGTATACGATTTGTTTTGCAATGTCGTGAACCAAAACGCATACCTTGTTGCATACCTTTGAATAAAATGTTTAATGTTCTGGGGGATTCGAGAAATACGCATGCGCGAACATGCCCCGCTCGCGAGTTGCGATCAAAAGTTTCAATATGACAGCCATTTGTACAGCAGTATAGGCAAACGCAGTCAACAACGACCGCTACATTGCGGTCGTGATTTCTCATGTAATAATCAATGCAGGGTTATGATACTTGGTTTAAACATTACTTTTGCTCAATTTTCAAACACTTTTCATGTTTGTTTTTTTACTGTAAAGGGCAAATTAGAGAAAGCTTAAAGCTGCTGCTGTACACATGTTAACAGATCACCCCCACCCCCACTCTCTAAAATTAAAGGTTACCAATCGCTTTTTATTGTTTTATTATTATTCATTCATGTACAAACAGTATTTTCTTATTAAATTATTACAATATCAACAGTCAGTTACAATATTTTTCATTCAGTTGTGATAATTTTTAATGTGTGAATTCTGAGTCAAATAAACTTTAAACTTTAAATTTAAAGTTGCAATTTTAGAATATAAAAAAACACCATGCACATATATTGAAAAATTGTCAGGCAAAAATTCTGACTGTGACTGGCACCCAAACAAAGATATTGACTTATATGTAGACCACCAACTTAAGCCTAGATAGCTCAGTTGGTAGAGAGCCGGTACGGAGGTTCAAGTCCCACTCCTCCATTTTGCTTTGTTCAAGCCCAAATCATTAAAACTTGACCGAGTAATTTGTTTACTTGAACTTAAATTTTATTACAAACTGCATGGATTCACAAGGGAATTTGAGCTTAATCTTCTCATTTTAAAATGCTTTACAGACGCTGATCCAAATTGGGTAGCACTTCTACGGTGTAGGAACTTAATATCTTAATAAACTAGTCTTGAAGTCATAAATGTGTGTGCAACAAGGGTGCTTTTCTGTCACATTTTCTTGCAACTTCGATGACAAACTATAAGCCCAAATGTTCACAGATTTGTTACTTCATGCATATGTTTTGATATTCACCAAGTGAGAATAATGGTCTTTGACAAAATACCAAACGGGTCCAGGGGTCGATTTCACAAAGAGTTAGGAATAGTCTTAACTTAGGACTAGTCCTAGGAGATATTTAAACAAAACTTAAGGTTATGTCCTAAGTTAGGATGAGTCACTCGTCCTAGCTCGAGATAAGACTAGTCTTAATTCTTTGTGAAATTCGGCCCAGTTACTCTAATGTATTTTTCAAGTAGGTTGTGAACAGTGAAATAACCTGCAGCCGATTTCACGAAACTTTACTCAACGAGCTGCATAAGTCCACTTGCGCAACCCCACGCCATAAACGCTGCGCAAGTGGACTTAAGGCCGAGTTATAGTCGGTCGGGCGTCAGAAATCTTGACGCGCGATCATAAAAAGACACGGTTTTTAGGCCTCAGTCTTAGGATCGCGCGTCAAGATTTCCATCGCACGACCATCGCGCGACCGACTATAAACCGGCCTTTACGCAGTTGCGTAAAGTTTCGTGAAATCGGGTGCAGATCAACTAAGTTGTGTCACCTGATATTATGACGACTTTGCACCGTATCGTTGGAGCTTGAACATGCAATGTTTCCAAGTGAAGTCTAAAGGGAGTTATGACGACACCTTGCAAACATGTATTTCAGGTCTTATCAGTATGGTGATATATTAAGGTTTTTAATAGAAGTATGACGTATATGACAAAGGAATCTCATGAAAAGGTGTTTTGGCACGTATACCGAGTTCTTTGATAACTCTTCATGGAAATACCCACATTTTCACCCATTGCTCAACGTCAAGGTGAAGTCCCTTTCTATTGTAAAGTTAACGGCTCATCGCACGCGATTTCACAATGTAGTCTAGACCAGATTTAAAAAAAAAAAAACTTCGAGCGGCATTTTTTAGTAAAAGTTGGTAACATACCTGATTTAACTAATTTGGGGGTGCTGAATCCGAAAATTATGGATACCAAGGCTAATTGTTAGTCCTTCACCCTGAAAAATCAAATTTAAAACAATACAGAAAACCTAGCAGACGACGGACTTCTCACGTGAAAAATAGTCAGGTTCTGCTGTGGTTCCATATTGATGTTGTCAGGATACCATACAGGGCGATACCCGGGTGCAGGTCAGGTATCCGTAACAAGCTTTTGGGTGTACTGGATAGATCTGCAATCAAATTGCACTTTCAGAGGGACCAACAGGTGCTTTCAATGTCATTTTGAAAGTATTTGAGTTAGTGTTTTTTTATAATAAAGAGTTATTTATTATTTGAACATAATTTCTCTGTTGTTAAAAGCACAAACCGTTGATTATTTTCTCTTATAATGTAGACCTATATACACTACTTAAACAGGTAGGCCTACCAGGTGTAGTCTAGACTCAACAATGATACTTCATGGCTTGAAATTATCTTACCAGTCCAAAACAAAAAAATTATTTTAAAGGATTTTAAAGTAACTAATTTTTCGATTACAAATCTCCCTCGTTTTAGAAAGTATTCTCCACAGTTTACGAACCAATCTAACTGATGTAGGCTAACAATTGAAAACAATCCAGTTTGTTTGTTTGTTGGCAGTTTAACGCATTGTTCGTGTTTGTACACATGGACAAATTTCACACA
This sequence comes from Asterias rubens, assembly GCF_902459465.1. Lineage (NCBI taxonomy): Eukaryota > Metazoa > Echinodermata > Asteroidea > Forcipulatida > Asteriidae > Asterias > Asterias rubens. The sequence goes on from NW_022985698.1 coordinate 191,089, forward strand.
AGAAGACGATAGTAAGATTCAGAAACAAAGGACAACAAAATATGTGTCCCCTCCATTGATAAAACAATCCACCCCTCTCTTTTCAGCTGGGTGTAAAGAACAAGGACAGAAACAAATGTCTCTTTATTCACTATTACCGCTCAATCCACCATATTATGTAGGCCTACACTACTTAAACAGGTAGGCCTACCAGGTGTAGTCTAGACTCAACAATCATACAGAATAGCTCTCTGCTTGATAAGTCCGTGTCTTGGAAGTTATCAGTAAAGCCAACGATGAAGTGTGTACCTCTAGATATCCCACTGCAACCTGGCGCAATAGGTGTGAGTTGACCTTGAGCTTGGCCGTGTAAGAGTGCAAGTATGGTGACCAACCAGACACAACGACTCACAACACTCTCCATTTTGTTAACTGAACAGAAATATAAACATACAAAACATCAGTATAGGGCCTACAAGAAAAAATAACTTCATTTTACCACAACCAATAACTCTAAGCATTTTGGCAAGTCTTAAGTGTGTACTGAAAATGTTCCATGCACTTTGTGTGATATGAAAGGGCAGCTTACTGCTTGTGTTACTAAGTGGACAAACGTATCATACTCTCAAAACTCCAGAGTCAGAATATTGACCCGGCTCCGGATTCCACATGGGTTTGACCCATTTATGGGTTAACGTGATCCTGAATCTGTGTCATAATGGCTAAGATATTACATGGGTCAAAACTGGCGCATTATCCACAGATCAAATCCGAAAACAATTACCGGATCAGCCTAAACCAGAACTGGGTCAAGCCCCGGGACCCATGATCCGCATCAATGCTGACCCCGGGGTCGATTTGACTTAGAACTCGTCTTAACTTAGGACTAGTCCTATAGGAGATATTAACAACTTTTATATAACACCCGAGCAGATCCTTGCCATTTGATTGGAGGATTGTCCGTCACGTGATAGCAAATAAAAGTGCCATTGCACGCTGAGTCACTCACCGTGCTTTTTCGTTCCATCCGAAAAGTACCATTGCACGCTGCCAGCGTGCAATAGTACTTTTCGGATGCAATAGTACTTTTCGGATGGAACGAAAAGGCTGAGTAAACACATATCACTCCGTGCGCGTGTCTTTGGTAACGCAGCAGTGTTACTGCAAGGTAGTATAATTACTTAACATTCGGCTTCTACAATTAAAAATTGTAGGCCTACGTCTTGTTTGTTTTGAAAGTTGTATCTTTTAATCAAAATTACAAAGATCTACTTGGATGTTATATAAAACAAATAATGAATGTTTTTCATTCGTGCAATGGTGCGAAATGTTCATTCGTTGAAAGCTGGAATGTTCCATTCAACTCGGCTCCGCCTCGTTAAATAGAACATTCCATCTTTCAACTCATGAACATATTCGCACCATTGCACTCATAAACATTCATTATGTGTATAATATAAGGCTAGTCCTAAGTTAGGACGGTTAACTCGTCCAAACTCGAGGAAGACTAATTCTTTTTGAAGTCCACCCCTGGTGTTTTAGAGTGTACATCATGTCGGTGAACCCAACATCTCATCATTCAACTTATACTACAATACAAACTCCTCTGAACTCATTTCACATAATCCACGTAATGAGTCAACAAACATGTTTTATTTCATACTATTTTACGACTAAAGACGCATACGGCTAACGGTCTTTTCTGCGACATGTTTTGGTTTATTTTTTTAAATATAGGCATATGCACATCCCTTTGTTTAGTGGTAATTGTTATTCGTTGCAATTGATTTTCTCATGTGGAATACTTTTTTACCTAACCCACGTGATTGCATGAATCATCCAAATTATGCTTTATACTTAGTGTGTGGTAGGAATTGCTGGCAGCAAATTCAATAGATCTTAATAAACCAGTCTTGAAGTCGTAAAAGTATGCGCAGCAAGGGTGCTTTCCTGTCACTATTTTCTTGCAACTTCGATGACAAACTATAAGCCCAAATTTTCACAGATTAAAAAAAGAAATTGTATGCATATGCTTGGATATACACCGAGTGAGAATACTGGTCTTTGACAAAATACCAAACGGGTCCAGGGGTCGATCTCATAAACTGTTAGGACTAATTCTAGGACGCTCTATGAGATATTACAAACTTAAGGCTAGTCGTAAGTTAGGACGAGTAGTTGGGACGAGTCACTCGTCCTATATATAGTTCGAGATAAGACTAGTATTAAAGCCAATGGACACTTTCGGTAAACAGTATTGTCTAAGGCCCACACTTCGTGTACCACAACTTTTATATGAAATAACAAACCTGTGAAAATTAAGGCTCAATCAGTCGTCGGAGTCGGGAGAAAATAAAGGGATGACCCACCCTTGTTTCCCCACGTTTCGCCGTGTCATGACATGTGTTTAAAATAAATCCGTTATTCTCGCTATCGAGAATTGATACTGTTTTAATGTTTTCTCAAAAAGTAAAGCATTTCATGTCATTTTCAAGAGAAGTCTTTCACCATTACCTTCTGTAAACTCTTTAAATTATTTGTAAATCTGTGAACTTAAAAAAAAACATTTGTACCGAAAGTGTATAATGGCTTTAAAGGCAGTGACACTATTGGTAATTACTCAAAATAATTATTAGCATAAAACCTTACTTGGTAACGAGTAATGGGGAGAGGTTGATAGTATAATGAAACATTGTGGGAAACGGCTCCCTCTGAAGTGACGTAGTTTTCGAGAAAGAAGTAATTTTCCGCGAATTTGATTTCGAGACCTCAGATTTGGAATTGAGGTCTCAAAATCAAGCATCTGAAAGCTCACAACTACGTGTGACAAGGTGTTTTTTCTTTCACTATTATCTCGCAACTTTGACGATAAATTGCGCTAAAATGTTCACAGGTTTGTTACTTTATGTTGAGATACACCAAGTAAGAAGACTGGTATTTGGCAATTACCAATTAAGTGTCCATTGTCTTTAACTATTTGTGAAATCCACGAGGTTTCTTTAATGTATTTATCAAGTAGGTGAACAGTGGAATACGTTCATGCAATGTTACCTGATATGACGACTTTGCACCGTACAGTTAGAGCTTGAACATGCCGCGTTTCCAAGTGAAGTCTGAAGTCTGTTATGACGACACCTTCCAAACATGGCCCCTTATGTAGGACAGACCTTTTTAATCTGGTTTTGTATAGTAATGAAGAATAATATGACAAAGGAATCTAATGAAAAGGTGTTTTGGCATGTACCAAGTTGATTGATAGCCTATCATGGATATACCCACAATTTCACCCATTGCTCGACGTCAAGTCCCTTTTTTTATTGTAAAGTTGAAACGGGTCATCGCCTGTTTCACAATGTGAAAGGCCGATTCTTGCAGACAGTGCAAAATGGTGGTATTTTCTTTAAAGGCCTGGACACTATTGGTAACTACTCAAAATAATTGTTTGCATAGCAACTAACTTGGTAACGAGCAATGGAGAGCCAGCTGTTGATGGTATAAAACATTGTGAGAAACTGATTCCTCTAAAGTAATGTAGTTTTTGAAAAATTAGTATCAATTTATATACTCAAATTATTAACCAATTTTTATTATGCATCTCATGAACTAAAACAGTTCAAGAGCTACATCTCGAACAGAAAACAAGCGGTGAGGTGTAATAATGTCTCAAGCCGACTACTTCATTAGACACCCCAGAGTATGGAAAGGTGCTACCACCATCAAGGGGCACAAAGACTGCAGCTGTCAGAGCAGATTTTGTTTGTCAAAGCAAATTTTGCGCACCACTTCCCAACACAAGCTAAGGAGGAAAAACTTTCAAGCCTCAATTTACCCAGTCTCCTCAAAAGTTGATCACAGACTTTTCAGGCTCTGATATTGTTATGTTATTAGCGCGATCTAAAACGTTAGTATTCAAATGAAATTCTTGTATGGTTTAATTTGGTACGGTGTGCCCTGTGCCCAATTTCTTAGGGCCGGCTGTTAAAGGCAGTGATTGGTAGTTACTCAAAATAGTTACTAGCAAAACCTTACTCGGTAATGAGTAATGGGGAGAGGTTGATGGTATAAAACATTGTGAGAAGTGAGTGACGTAGTTTTTGAGAAAGGAGTAATTTTCCACGATTTGGATTGCGATGCCTCAAGTTTAGAATTTGAGGTCTCGAAATCAAGCATCTAAAAGCACACAACTTCATGTTACAGGGGTGTTTTTTCTTTCATTATTATCTCGCAACTTCGATGACCAATTGAGCTCAAATTTTTACAGGTTTGTTATTTTATGCAAATGTTGTGATACACCAAGTGAAAAGACTTACCAATAATGTCCATGTCTGTAAGCACAACATGTGCTAAGCATGAAATTTCTTCATTGATAAAAAAGGATTACCAACAAAAATTTTACGTGATTTTCGGGAAAGCGAAACAAAGCTGAAAACCAGTAACAAGCAATATGCAACAAGTGGACATTTGGGTGATAAGCCTGTTTTTATCAAGGCAGAAATGTTGTGCTACTTATCAAGGCAGAAATGTTATGCTAAGCAAATTTGTTGTGCTTAGCAGCTCTATGAAATTCGGCCCTGGATGGAGGATCCGGGCAACCGGTATACCGCCCTCGTTTGGTCACGGTTTAGAAACGGGACCAGTCCAGTCTACTGTCAGACAGTGGTACCCAGCCCCTCTTGTATTGCTTGTGTACACACTCAATGTACGTAAAAACATATCTTTTGGGGTCTGCACACCACCGCGCACACCCACACACCACTTTTTATGAGTTTTATGGTTTTGACGCTGAGTTCGAGACTTGTTGAGAGAGACTGACATTCAACAAAGTGACAGAGTTACACTGACACAACAAGTGGTAATGTACATGTACTACTACTAGTTTTATGCGTACGAAGTTTTCTATATCTATGTTATAAATCAATCAAGGTCCCTCATAATATCGTGGCAAATCTTTTACCTCCTCTGTGCGCGATGAACATGATCATTTTGTACATATGTAATTGTAAACAGTCCCTAGATGAAATGTTTGTGGTTTGACTTGCCAAGCGAAGACTAGACTAGGGCTTGACAGGTTAGCTGCACTTGTAAATGCAAAAAGTTTGCTATTTTAGGCAATTTAACATTACATTACAAGGTACAAACGTCATTAAATTTCTTGAAACTAGTATAAGGCTCCCCTGGCCCAAAATATAAGACCCCCCAAGGCTCACGACCCTGCAAGAGTTTTAAATGGACAGTTAAGAACTAGTCACTAGGGCCTACTTTTTTTTTCCATTCATAAATGCCCTTTTGTTAAAAAAACGTTTAAAAAAATAAGGGAATCAATGTGTGTTGAAGAGGTTTTCAACTAGTCGTTTAATCCCAATGAGGTCTGGTTCTTAATAATTTTACAGAGACGAAGTTGAGGTAAATTATCAAGAACCAGGCCTCCGCGGGTTTAAACCACTGGTTGAAAACCGATTCAACACACTTTGATTCCCATTCATAAATACCATTTCGGTCAACACTTTTGGTCAAAAAGTAAAATAAATGCAAAAACTATAATCAATGATTTCTTTCAACACAACACCCCTCTAGCTATGAAATGGTTAGGCCCTCCGTCCTCTGGGTAAACAACTCCTTCTAGGGGGATGCTGTGCACGTCGCGCGTATCGCGTGATGTGGCACAACTGTTCCAGCCTTTGCTCTCGACCAATAGGAATGAAGAAAATGTCTTATAAGCACAGGTGCAAGCTCGCGTGTCATGCCCATTTTTCAGCACATTTTACTGGTCATAAACATGAAGATTTATACACACCCACGTGACACACTCTCCACCAATATGAATAGCGAAACTGTCTGAGGTATTTATGAAATACTAGTATAGACATTTAACAATTGAAAATTCGAGATTTGAAATATGTTTTTTCAAAAAGATTTGTGAAGAATCTGTTTGATGCCGTGGGTTGTGTGTAGAATACGCGCTGTTACTAATAGCTATGAATTGCGTTCCACGTGATAATCTTATCATTATAAACAGCTCCAGCTGGTCATAATGAACTGTTTAAAAAAAAAACATGTGACGCGCTCTCCAGCAATAACAGTAACTGTCTGTGGTATTAATGAATGCTGAGTTAATTTAGTTCTCTTCATGTATTAATTGTTTCAGATCAGAAGTTGTCCTTGCAAAAATACAAACCTCATTTGAAGTCAATCAGGAACTACATTAAGTTAATTAACAAAGCCCTTGCCGGATCCAGAAATGATCAACCAAGCTTCTATCATGGATGAAGAAGAAAGTGATAAAGAGTTGGATAACAAAGAGTCGAGTCATCTTCTAAAGTCAGACTGCATAGTCAGCACTCCCCCTAAAGGTATGTGACATGTCAGGATGTAGCAGTTAAAAGCACCGGATTCAAACTCTGGTGCTTATGAACAGCAGAGTGTGGGTTCGAGTCCCAGTCATGACACCTGTGTCCGTAGGCAATACTTAATAATAATAATAATATTGGCTTCTTATTAATTTTAGCGCTCAGGTCCGTCACACAGTGACGCTCATGGCGCTCCAACATTATTACCCCTGGTCACTGGGCCTAAAATCATTCTTTAAACCATCTCAGCTCCCAGGGGAGTACACAGCCTTGTGCAACAAATGCGCTACTCCACTCGGCTAAATCAATCACAAGAACCATCTCTGCCCTCACAGGTCCCATTCATCCCTTAATGGAGAGAAGCAATTATAGTTAAATGTCTTGCTCAGGGACACAAAAGTGTCACAACCGGGATTCGAAAGCACACTCTGCTACACAGAATCACCAGAGCTTGAATTCGGTGCTCTTATCCGCTTGGCCACGACACCCCGTGATGCTTTGTCCCTCGGTTGAGAGAATGCCCGATTCATACATTGAACTACCTGCGAATGCAAATGCAGCGTGAATTTGACGTCACAGAAACAACTCTCCTTTCGCAGTGAAATATTCTTAAGTGAGTTGAGCAGAGTTGAACTGCTGTGAATTATTCGTTGCGAATTTGTGACGTCAACATTCGCTTCGCATTCGCAGGAAGCACGAACCTGGGTTAAAGCCTTTGGGCCTATGTGGTGTGTAACACATCTAAAAGAACCAGGATAGGGTTCTTTCTGGTGTTCTTGTTTGATTGGCAGCATTATTGCAATGGAGCACCTTGTAAACCATTACTTTAGGGTCACTGAGTGATGGATTCGCACGCTTTACATATAAGAAGCCACTTTTATTATAACTATTAAGTACAATCAAGAGGAATGGATTTGTCATGGCCAATTGATATGGCTAGGTCCTTAATTGCACGGCCCAGACCCTGCAAGGTTTAAACGGCTAAGTAAGAGTCACTACTCTACTATTCCCATTCATCAACGCCTTTTCATTAGAAATGATGAATTGTCTGAAATAATCCTAAAGAGTTATGATTTTATGATTTAAAAGAAAAAAAAATTAGGGCCTACACATTACTTTACTATTAGCTTACCTGCCAGCAAACAAATTATGTACATAATTAATTTCCATCTGTAATGATTTCAAACGGAAACAGCGTTTCATTAAAAAAAAAATTTTCAAAGGCCTATTATTAGGCCTAACCTGCAAAATGTATTAATTTTTATTGTGCCTGAACTATTCATCAAAGCGGTTGAGCCATGGAACATAATATTTTATTGAAACAACGATGTGTGCATACATGTAATATGCACTACCAATACATTACTTTTAGGCCAAATGCTGGTTAAAATAACTGACCCCAATGTAGTCCTTTTTTTTGCAATTTGTAAGCTTTGTCAGTAGCAGTTTCTAAAAAGGGTTCTTAGCCATCTGCCTCTGTGAGAATATATACTTAGTATCGCAGTAAAAGATTGTAAAGAATAACAAACCGTTTTACTCTTTAATTCACGAGAAACTTTGTCAAGATGTACCTTGTACAGCGTCAATAACATCTAAATACAAATTGATAAAATTGTCATGAGTTTATGACGAACTTCTTGGCCGAGTCATTGCAAGATTGTCATCGCTAATTCAGTTTTTCAGATGAGTAAGTTTGCCCCAAAGATTTAGTGAAGTCGATATTGCTACGGATTTTAGATTTGCCGTTGATCAAAAAAGCTTTATTAAAATCAGCTGAAGATCTACAAATTAGGGATGTTTTATTTAACTGAAAGTTTGCAGAATATGTTTGAATTTTTTTCAAATATCTGTACATGTTGAGTGTTTTACTAAGGGAATCGATGTGTGGTGAAGAGCTTTTCAACTAGTGGTTTAATCCCAACGTGGCCTGGTTCTTGATAATTTTACCGATACGAAGTCGAGGTAAATTATCAGGAACCAGGCCTCGGCAGGTTTAAACCACTAGTTGAAAACCGATTGATTCAACACACTTTGATTCCCATTCATAAATATCTTTTTGGTCAAAAAACATCAACACTTCTTGGTCAAAAGGTAAAATAAATGCAAAAATTATAATTCTTAAATGATTTCTTTCAACACAACACCCCTCCAGCTATGAAATGGTAAGGCCCTCGGGTAAACAACTTCTTATAAGGGAATGCTGTGCACGACAGGCGTATCGCGTGATGTGGCACAACTGTCCCGGCCGTTGCTCTCGACCAATAGGAATGAAGAAACTGGGTTATAAGCACAGGTGCAAACTGGCGTGTCACGCCCATGTTTCAACTCTTTTTACTGGTCACAAACAAAGGTTTATACACACCCACGTGACTCGCTCTCCACCAATAGGAATAGCGAAACTGTCTTAGGTATTTATGAATTAACATTCAGCTTTTCATGCCAAACAGCTCTGTATGTTAATCAACAATGGAAAGGTCTATAGAGGCATCAGTTAATTGATTTTGCATTTCAGTAAATCCTAGCGAACAATAGATCTGTGATTATATATTCGGTTTGCGGTAACACAAATGTGTATCTACTTGCCAGGTAGAGTTTGTTCTTAGAGAACTGTCTTGCTTTATTCTACTACCGCAGAGTAGATTGTTCGGGTGTTCGGGAGACTTCTCAGTTCTGAAAAGAACTGTCCTGCTTATTAACTATTAAATGTACCTAGGCGGATGGCGTAGAAATAGGCTTGGAGAACGACTGTAGATTACTGTACTACCGCGGAGTCAGTTCTTGAGTTGGTCTCAACGTTTCGAACTAGCTTGCTCGCGTAGTCATCGTCTAGCTTTGATCTGTGATTGTCACCATCTAGCTTTTCGCCTTCCCTGCATCGAAATGAGGATGTCATTGACAAACTACATTTTGTACAATTGTGCATAAAATACCATTTAAATATTGATGTTGTGTAAATTTTAATTGTAGTCATGTTAATATTTGAAATTGTTTGTGTTATCCCACAGTGCCCGGTTTGATATCGGCCCGCTACGCCCTTGCTTGCTTCAGCTTCCTTGGTTTCCTAAATGTCTACGCAATGAGAGTGAATTTGAGTGTCGCCCTGGTTGCCATGGTGAATACTACATTGTCCAATCACAGCTCAGTTTGTCCTTCATCTGAAAACATAAACCAGACTAGGAAGGTAAGTTCTTGATCCTTTAAAAGGCACTGAACACGTTTTGGTAATTACTCAAAATATAAACATGTATTACAGTATTACTACATGTATTGCCGTAGTTTTGTATTATCCCTCAGTATTAATAACAATTTAGACTTGTAACATGTGTAATGTGCACGTATCTACCCTGCTGGGTGTTTAGGGCGCAGTAAAAACCAAAAACAAAACAAAACAAAGAAAAACAGACACAACAATTAGTCCTTGAAAACCTGTGACATAAGATTAGTTTTGTGAAGAGATTTGAATGTTGTGGTACAAAAACAAGATCTAAGATTAGTGATAGACAGTTCCAGATGCGTGGCGCAGCTGAAGAAAAAGACATGTCACCACATAGTATAAAAACATGTACTTGGCAATGAGCAACAGAGAGCTGTTGATAGTAGGGGCCTATAAACTTTGTAAGAAAGGACTCCTCTAAAGTTTGAGAAAGAGGTGGTTTGTAACTAAAATATTGAATCTGCGAAAGACTTCTGGCCTGAAGCCTATCTCAGGCATTTGAAAGCACACAAATTTGTTTTTTGTTTTTTCTTTAATTATTTTCTTGCAACTTTGATGACCAATTAATCCCAAATTTATGTTAATGTATGTTATTTTATGCGATTTTTGAAACACCAAGTGAGAACACTCTTGTTTGACAATTACAAACACCATAGTTTTTACATTTAAATTGAACTCCCAAAATGGTTAGGTGCAGCGAATCGGTAGTGACAATGGTGAAAGGGTTCAATAAATGTAGTTTCTATCGATGTTTGGCTCACCCTCAACACACTGCTTAAGCACTAGCTCCACATACAAATGACATTAATATAAAGGACGTTGTTTGATTAAAACAAGATTTGGCTAGTACCTTTAAGTACCACTTCTCAACTTGCCATGTGGGCTACCAACTTTGCAACTTGAACCTATGTACTTCTCAATAGGTGCACTTATCAAAAAGAAAGGGTTCGCCACCAGTGTTCCTGGTTTGATTGGCTGCATATTGCGCCACAGCACCTTGTAAACCATTACATGGTGCTTTAAAGGAATAGGCCTTACACTTCAAAACCTAATTCCTTCCGGGATGTGATAAAGCGCTATATAAAAACCTAGTATTATTTTTATAAAGAGTACAAAATTCTACTTCTGCTCAATGAAAAGAACACAATTTTGAAATTGGTCAAATAGGCCTTTCTTGATAAATTGATACATTCTTTTGAAAGCATTTTTCTCAAACTATTGTTGTTTCTTCTTCCTCTAATAGGATGGGGAGTTCAACTGGGATGAGACGACCCAGGGACAGATTCTGGGCTCTTTCTTCTATGGTTATATCTTGACTCAGTTACCCGGTGGTTGGCTCGCTGATCGGTTCGGAGCCAAAAGAATCTTTGGTCTGGGTGTTCTATGTACGTCAGTGTTGACTCTAGCTACGCCACTAGCTGCTAGAGCTGGGTACCCATGGCTGATTGCTGTGCGGATACTTGAAGGACTCGGAGAGGTAGGTAGTGTGTCAAAAGATAGTGGGTACGTTCGATTAGCTTCCCCGGGTCAGCCCCGGTCTGCACCCAGTATGTTCGAATAGCTTTGAGGTCATTGTGCTCACCCGGGTCAGCCCCAAGTGCCCTGCTTGTGGAACGGGTCACTTGGAGCTAGCCGAGGTGCATGACATCACCACGAGAGGGTGAGTGACTGTCAATTAGCTCTTGTCAGGGGCTCACCCGAGTAAGCACCGCGGGGTCGACATGGGGCTAATCAAACGCACCCATTATTATCTCAATCTTGTATATTTGTTTTTTTGGTTACAACATGTGTGTGTTTACTTGCCAGGTAGAGTTTGTTTTTTGGAGAACTGTCTTGCTCTATATTCTACTACTGCAGATTTTCTTTTCGGGAGACTTCTCAGTTAGGAAAAGAACTGTCCTGCCTTTTTAACTACTACCTAGGCGGAAGGTAGAAAATCTGTCATTAGCTTAAAGGAAAGTTATTAACTTTAACTGCACTATCACAATCATTTGATGATTGCTGTATCAGGCCTGCAGTAACACTTATCTGAATCAATGGATTGTGGAGTTGGGTGACTCTTATCACTAAGAGAAGGGGTTTATTGCCTTGGTGTGTAAGACTTTGATATTACATTGTTATGTTTAAATGAATGTTGTTGTTTTTTTCTCTAGGGGGTGACCTTTCCAGCCATGCATTCTATGTGGGGTCACTGGGCTCCACCATTGGAAAGAAGCAAGCTAGTTACCATATCATACTCAGGTAAGATTCGTACCTACTACAGACTGTATAAGTAGGATCTTAAACTTTGAATGGTGGAGATATGATATAGTTTGGTTTGGGGTAACACCTTGTAATGATAATCTCTAATTGGGGCGGTTCAGAAAAAAAAGCTGTTGTTTCAACTTGACGTTTCAATCAGTATTTAATTGTTTATTTTCCCCATGCCTCACCGAGCTCTATTTCGCACCTTCATGCATCACCTTGATCACTAAACTAATCCACATCAACAACACTACTTTGAAGCAGAGGCAGCATCAGAGTCCAGCTTTCTCCTGAAGGCGATCACGGATCAGAGCATACTGATCGAAACGTTGAGTGGAAACCAACGGTTCTTTTTAGAACTACCCTAACGCATGTAGAGATCATCATTACATGGTGTTACAGGAAACCATACTACATATGTTATAGATAGTGCAAGTGTAGTGAAACGGGCGCTGACGACCGTCAGTACAGGGGGGGGGGGGGATAAGCCCCTGTGGGATTCTGAAGTGGTTCAGGGGTAAGGGATTGTCAGACCAAACAACACGATGCTGCCTTGACACCAGTGGATTCTCAATTATCAATGGGTAGATCTCTTTTATTTATCCATTCTCATAAGTGTACAAGTAGAAACAAACACCCCAATCCCGGATACTATATGAATTGTTTAATAGTCTTGACGAGGCTCACACCAGGCTCCAAGAATCACCAATTCAACATAAATTGTCAAGTTTAATGAGCTTTGTCCTTCTTCATCGGGAGAGAGAGAGAGAGAGAGAGAGAGAGAGAGAGAGAGAGAGAGAGAGAGAGAGAGAGAGAGAGAGAGAGAGAGAGAGAGAGCAATGAGGCACCGAACTACCCGCTGTTAGTAAATAATATTCTTCCAAGTAAAGTGGGTGATTTTGATTCCCGCTATCTCTTATCAATAATACAAAACAATAACAAATAAACATTTTCATCACATAAAATTACACTGTGAGAATCACATGATTATAACCGATTAATAAAATACACGAATGAGAGAACTAGTTTTTGGTGCGGACGCATGCTGTCCTCAAGGGGATGTGATTGAAGTCAAAGTTGTGCACATGCACAGTATGTTTTATAACCGGTTTCTTACACAAGTTTTGCACATTTGGAGCGAGTAAATCCGTCCCAAACAAAGATTTTCTTTCTGAATTCAACATTTTTGCACAAACAGAAGTATACAGGCTTTGTTACGGTTATTATAAAGTGCGTTCTATAATAATAGCTAGTTATTATATTTATTATTTATTATTTTGTAATTCCTCAGGAATGCATATAGGAACAGTCATATCCCTGCCAGTATCTGGACTACTATCGGACTCTGACTTCCTAGGTGGATGGCCCTCAGTCTTCTATGTATTTGGTAAGCCTCATTTATCTATAGGTTGCCGTCGGGGTCAACGGAGGGTCTAGGGAGGGTCACTGGGGTTAGAGTTTCAAGAAACTGCACATATACATACAAATGTAACTCCCATCCTACAGAATCTTCACTTGCTCTCTGTTCAAGCTAGATTTAGGTTTACAATTCTCCTTCTTACTTTTCATTGTTTACAAGGCACATCCCCAGTTTATCTTCAGGAACTAGTTCACAAAGATATTCCTTCTTGAAAATTACGTTCCAAATCGACGTCCCTTCTCGTGTCTTCCACCCCAGTCATAAAATCTTACAGGGCTCGGCCATTTCAAGTAGCTGCAGCTGAACTTCGTAATGACCCGCCATAGTCTGTTAAGGAAGCAGTCACGGTTGGGCAATAGTAGCTGCAGCTGAACTTTGGAATGGCCTGCCATAGTCTGTTAAGGAAGCAGTCACGGTTGGGCAATAGTAGCTGCAGCTGAACTTTGGAATGGCCTGCCATAGTCTGTTAAGGAAGCAGTCACGGTTGGGCAATAGTAGCTGCAGCTGAACTTTGGAATGGCCTGCCATAGTCTGTTAAGGAAGCAGTCACGGTTGGGCAATAGTAGCTGCAGCTGAACTTTGGAATGGCCTGCCATAGTCTGTTAAGGAAGCAGTCACGGTTGGGCAATAGTAGCTGCAGCTGAACTTTGGAATGGCCTGCCATAGTCTGTTAAGGAAGCAGTCATGGTTGGGCAATTCAAATATCGCCTTAAAACTCACCCACTGTACATGTATTCACCTTTTATCATTAGTTGTAAATGTTGGTATTTCTTTTCCTGTTGTTTTCGTTATACGTATCCAGCGCATGGGGGCTTAGTAGTGTTATGCACTATACAAATGCGGTTAATAATTATTAATACAATTATTATTGAAACCTCTCCTTCTGTGTACTTGTCACCAGCTGATTCAGTTCAGTGAGCCCAAACTCCCTGCGGGTTTCAGTTGGATACAATGTACATGTATTAGTCCCATTTAAGTGTCAGCAGCAACATTCTATTATTTTAACCGCTTTTTAACACCCTAAGAATCAGAACAATCCACTTTCTGAAAGGGGGGGGGAGAGGGGGCTGCTTCACTGACACAGTTGGAAACCAATTTTTACAAAAGAGGGTGTTTGTTACTTGACCACGTATAGGTTGTTCCGCCAATTTGTAACAGTGACATGAATGACAAGCGAATGACAATTTCTGAGTCACAACCGTTACTAGAGTCGGATAAAATACTCCTCTAATAATACTTGCTAAAGGACACAAGTGTCACGACTCTGGAACCCCCGACTCTACTGAACAAAAACACCAGAGCTTGAGTCTGGTGGTCTTATTTATCTGCACAGCAATGACATGTTACTCTGGCTTGCTGAACCATATCTCATAAAGGCAGGCAACTCTCGGTGTAGGAAAATAAGGATTTGCCACTTTGACGTGATTGCATGTTTATCTGTTATACTGAGTGTCACATTACCTTTAAAAAAATGTATCGCTTACAAATCTTTAGTCAACTTTTCCTTCTTGTTTGACAATCCGCACGCAAGCAGCTACATCCCAATGTTATTCAAAACTCATCTCGAGATGAAAGTGGCGCGAGTTCCTCTATGATGAAAAACAAAATTGTAAAAGATGTTAAATTTGCATCAGGGATAAAGAATATTAATTTTGGTTTTTACCCAAATACTCGGATGTCTGTTAGCACTGTAAACTCAGTACAATACCTGAGTTCTGTGAAAAAAATCACATGCATATTACTCGGGTGGGATTGGAACCCATGACCTTTGCAATTCTAGAGCAGTGTCAAACCAATTAGACCAAACACGTTTTTGAGCGGCTTGCAAAACCTGTTTAATACTCATAAGTGAAGTACTCGGTGACTCAAGCATTTGTGACTCAAACAAACTGACGCCAACGCTGGCAAAGATCGAGCACTCACCTACGAACAAGACAAGCCAAGAATGATAACCGAGCTCATTACTTATGCGGCTGGTTCTACAGCAAATCAAAGGTAAGATTCCAATGCGCTGAAAGTTCAAGCGCGCAAAGCTTGCACCTTTAAGTTACTCATGCACTTGTTTACATAATGTTGCTATTGTTTTATGTTGTAGTTTGTGTGTTCTTTTTTTCATATTTCTTAATGTTATATGCTTATTTTTCTTTGGTAATGTTACTCCTGTTGTCAGTGTGATACCCACAGCTTTTAGTGTTGATTATACTTGCCTGCTCAAGCCATGACACCCAGCCAATTAGTATTTCGTTTTGGCATGGAACATCACATTTAGCTTTACCTATTTAAAAAATGTTGTAATAACCCCCTTACTGTTGATTTTGTTTCTTGTAATTTTTTTAAGAGGGCGCTGCACAGTAGCGACCACCATTGGCAAATCGTGTCCTGTTCTTATACATTTTTATTGCCTTTTTAATGTTCATCAGTCGTCTCAAAGTTTGTAATCATGTCTCATGTGGTATGTAGAACTGACGTGATCTTCATTTTACTCGTTTTTGTTCTTCTGTCCCGACTTTTGATGTGTGTCTGTGCCGATCGTCTTGCCATACCACCAGCTAGTAATGGCCGTATCATCTATACAAGGTCATCGTTGCTTGACCTGAGACCTGGGTCACCAAGCCCCAAACCAAAAGACTACAACGAATTCCCTAAGGATCTTCTACCAAGGAAAAGAGGGAAGCGGGGTGGTGTACGCAAACGAGTAAGAAGCCGACGGATAAATCCACCGCTTCCGACCATCCTTTTTGGTAATGTAAGATCATTAGCTAATAAAATGGATGAACTGAATGCCTCTACCCGTTACCTCCATGAATTTCGTGAATCCTGCCTGATGTGCTTCTCGGAAACCTGGCTGAATGACCAAATCCCAGATAGCAACATTGAACTTCCCAACTTTGACATTGTAAGGGGGGACAGAACACCGGAGTCTGGGAAATCAAAGGGAGGGGGATTGTGCTTGTACATTAACCGAAGATGGTGTAATAATTGGTCTGTGAAGAAGAAAGTATGTACCCCTGACTATGAAATACTAACAGTTGGCCTGCGGCCATTTTATCTACCCAGGGAGTTTAATCAAATCTTCATCACTGTTACATACATCCAACCCAAGGCGGATGTGCAAGTTGCGAGCGATGCAATTTCCTTGATTATTCAAGAACTTGAAACAGTTTCTCCCGATTCTGCCAAATTTATTCTGGGGGACTTCAATCAGTGTAGATTGAATAAAGTGTTGCCATCATATCACCAATATGTCGACAAACCCACAAGGAATGGTGCAACTTTAGACCTCTGTTATGGTAATGTACAATCTGCATATAAAACCAGGATTTGTCCCCAACTGGGCAACTCCGATCACAATACCATTCTCCTGCTACCAACGTATAGGCAGGTCCTTAAAAGATCAAAACCTGTGACAAAGGTGAAACAACTGTGGTCCAGTGAATCCGTAGAAAAGCTACGTGCTTGTTTTGACTGCACCAACTGGGACAGTTTCACAGACACTTCGAACTCAATAGATGAAATCGTAACTGTTGTAACTGACTACATTAAGTTCTGCACTGATATGCTAATACCATCAAGCACCAAACAGGTGTACCCTAACGACAAACCATGGATCTCCCGTGAACTGAAAACGTTACTTCAAGAGAAACGACGGTTGTTTGCAGCTGGCCAGCTACAACGTGTGAAGGAGTTGCAAAGGTCCATCGAAAAACAAATTAAACTTTGCAAAGCAGACTATAAACGTCGACTAGAGAAGAATTTTCAACAAAATAACTCTCGAGCTGCATGGCAGGCGATGCAAACAATAACGGGATACAAATCAAAGAAACGCTTGCCTGAATGCTCAAAGGACTTCACAGATGAACTGAACAATTTTTACTGTAGATTTGATATTCGCGATTTTACTGCAGAGAACACTTTATTGGACAATTCATTAGCAAATGTTTCACTAACTGACAATGTTACCATTAATGAAGCTGATGTTAGGAATGTCTTCTCAGCTCTGAAGTTAAATAAAGCTGTTGGACCTGATGGTATTAGTAACAGAATTTTAAAGTCATGTAGCCATCAACTTGCCAATGTACTCACATCAATTTTTCAAATGACATTAGATGAAGGTTCTATCCCCAAAAATTGGAAAATGTCAATGATAGTCCCAGTGCCAAAGCAAAAGAAGGCTACTGTGTTAAATGATTATCGTCCGATTGCATTAACATCCAATATCATGAAATGCTTGGAAAGATTGATCACAAGGTTTCTCACTAGCCAGGCTAGCCCATTTCTTGATAATCTTCAATTTGCATACAGGCAAAGTAGGGGAGTTGACGATGCAGTGCTTGTCTATCTTCACAAACTTTACAATCACCTGGACTCACCCCGAACATACGTCAGGTCTCTGTTTTTTGATTTCTCCAGTGCTTTTAACACAATACAACCTCATATCCTTGCGTAGAAATTATTACAAATGAATATCTCACCCCAAATTGTGCGATGGATACATGGATTTTTAAGAGATAGGGCACAGTGGGTCAAAGTAGGAGGTGTTTGTTCTGATGTAAAATATATCAATACTGGTGTTCCTCAAGGATGTGTCATCTCTCCTGTGTTATTTTCGTTATATACCAGTGACTGTTTATGTTCCAGCTCAAATTGCAGCATCATTAAATATGCAGATGACACGGTAATTACTGGGTACTTGAAAAATGACTCTACCGAGTATGTAACAGAGGTCATGAATTTTATTGACTGGTGTAATCGTCACTATCTCTCGATAAATGTACAGAAAACTAAGGAGATGATTTTTGATTTTCGACGAGGTGCTGAGACACATGACCCTCTCACTATCAATAACTGCATTGTAGAAAGAGTCAATGAATATAAGTATCTTGGAACTGTAGTGGATGATCAACTGAACTGGAATAGGAATACTGAAACGATATACAGTAAAGCTAACCAACGTTTGTACTTTTTGAGAAAACTGAAGAAATTTCATGTAGACCGATCTATCTTGCGTTTATTTTATCAGTCCTTGATACAGAGTGTTTTAACTTTTAACTTAATATGTACATACGGTTTACTTTCACAGCAGAGTAAGAAGAAATTTGACAGGGTAAAGAAAAATGCTCAGCGGATCATAGGTTTAATCTTGCCACCCTTGGATATAGAATTTGAAACAAAAATGGTTGCCAAGTTAAGTACAGCAATGAAGGACCCGACCCACCCACTTTTTAATTGCTTTGTTTTTAATCGCTCTGGTATTAGACTCCGTCCACCACAAACAAAATCACTTCGTTTTCGACAATCCTTTGTTCCCAATTCAATTCATCTTTTTAATTCTTTAGTCAAACGGTAATTACTTATTTTTTAACTGTACCACAAATGTTTTGTATAATTTTAAAGTAACTTGTAAGTATTGTCAGTAATCTGTTCCAATCATTCGCTGTAATTTTAGCAATATACAATTTTTTCGTGGTTTTGTATTGTGCTTTACATTTTATTGTTCGGTTTTATGAACATGTTTATTATAATAATAATAATAATAATAATATTTTAATGTCTCCAATTGCCAATGGAAAACAATTATCTGTATATGTTATGCGGACAATAAAGAATTATAATCTAATCTAATCTAATCTAAAACCTATAAGATGAGATTATCAATTATTTTGTTCATTTTCTTCCGCTTTCAAGCACATATTTAAACAAAAAAATATTGTTCAAAGTTACTTCTATGTTATTGAAGTATTTTGTTGTGGCTTATTTGCTGATTCTTTATGAATATAATTTTTCATTTTCATTTTTACTTGAGATGAATGATTGGACTATTTCAATAAGTCATTTTTAAATAAAGTCAACACAAGATGGCGATATAACTGTAGTTTGGGTAAATTTGTTTGTACAGACCTTTCCATTGTTGATAAACAAACTGTGCTGGTTGGCATGGAAAGCTGAATATTGGTAAAACATTTAGGGTTTTTTAAAATGTTGTGAACAAGTTCAACATTTTCTGGAAACTGACAATAAAATAAAATACCTCCCGAGAGGTACATGTAGCTTTTTTTCAATCAGATTTTACTTTGCAATAATGGCTTTCCATAGTTTTCCAACCTCAGTTGTCAACAAGTTGCGATAGAAAGGTCTGTACACCCAACCAAACACAGGGATCGTGCCTCACAGTAAACAAAACAGTGTACTCCATCAAAAATCTCCTTCCCCTCCTTTGGTTACGCCACTGTCACTTGTGTGCCATTTGTCATGGTGGAGCATTAATGTTTTACTGCTGGTACATTACTGTACACTTGATAGTTGGTGACAGTCAGTGACAGTAAGTGTCAGTTAGTGACAGTCAGTGATAGTCAGTAACAGTCAGTGACGACAAGTGACAGTCAGTGACATTCAGGGACAGTACAAAATTTTAGTTTTTCGACGACGGATGGTTCTGCGATGTTATACGTGTAAGTAATTTTCAGCCAAATGTTGTATTTTTTAGCTCAACACAGCTTCATCCCAAGTACAGTTGTAGGAACGAGGGACGACCGTCCTCAAAGCTGACACATGTGCAGATGACACCACATGTCATCATTCATGTCATTACCGTCACAGAACCGTCCGTGGTCCAATCTGAAAACTCTATTATGTGACAGTTAGTGACAGACAGTGACAATGACAATCAGTGTTTTTATTTTTTTACAGGAATAAGTGGTTTGATTTGGTTTGTCATCTGGATGTTGTGTGTACATGACAGACCCTCTTGCCACCCTCGTATATCCGATGAAGAGAGAGTCTATATAGAAACCTCGATCGGGATCAGAGAAAAGGTAAACAAATATTTGACTTATTTATTTGCCAGGTAGGATTTGAAACTTTGCATGGTGGAAATATGATATAGTATGATTTGCGGTAACACCATGTAATGATCTAATTGAGTTAAAATGTAGGGGTGGTTCTAAAATAAATCGTAGATTTCAACTCAACGTTTCCGATCAGTATGCTCTGATCATCATCTGGAGAAAGGTGATGCTGCATGCTGTTTAAGTACTGGCATGACTGTTTGGTGGATTAGCTTGCTGATGCATGCAGGTGGGAACTGGAGCTCGAGAAGAGCTTTTCCAGAATCCAATCAGAGCATATAGGTCGAAATGTCGAGTTGAAACCTACGGTTCTTTTCAGAACAACCCCAAATCATTTGGAGATTATCATTTTACATGTACATGGTGTTAGTGCAAACCTTACTATATTTATTTGCTGTTTTAAAGGCATGGACACTTAGTTATTACTCAAAATAATTGTTAGCATAAAAATTTACTTGGTAACAAGCAATGGAAAGCTGTTGACAGTATAAAACATTGTGAAGTAACATAGTTTTTGAGAAAAAAGGTAATTTTCCACAAATTTGATTTCGATACCTCAGAATTGGATTTTGAGGACTCAAAATCAAGCATCTGAAAGCACACAACTTCATGTGACAAGGGTGTGTTTTCTTTCATTGTTATCTCGCAACTTCGACGACCAATTGATTTCAAACTTTCACAGGTTTGTTATTTTATGCATACGTTGAGATACACCATGTGAGAGGACTGGTCATTGACAATTACCTGAAGTGTCCAGTGTCTTTAAAGGGTCTTTAAATGTTTGGTTATGATTCCGGGAAATTAATGGCAATAAAAGCTTACATGGTATGAAGTACAGCAGCTTGGAATGGTATGATGCATTTTGATGAGAAACATTTTTACTTTGATGTACTGTGGTTTGAAAAAGGTATCACTTTTTATCCCCCAAACATTTGAATACAAGATTGTGTAATCATATAGAGATTATTCTTAATTTCAGGACATATTCACTCTGGAGTTTTGACGATATCTCTACAATGGAAACAAGTTTAATTTTATCACATAAAATAACATCAATGTCAATGTTTATACACGATTAAAACAATCAAAGAGTTTCAAAAACCAAAGGTGTACTTTGCCTTTAATTTAGAAAAGGCAGCCTAGAACCCGGTTCATTCTTCTGTGAGTGCAAATGCAATACAAATTGTTATATCGCTGTTTCGCAATGAATAATTCGCAACAGTTGAACTGTGTTTAACTCAACAGTTGAACTGCGTTCAACTCAACAGTTGAACAGAACAGTTGAACTGTGTTCAACTCAACAGTTGAACTGAACCATGTTTAAGTGTCTTGACATCTTTTCCAAAGTGCAGCATCAATCATCTCTTCCAATGTTGGCCATCAATCTTTTCAATACTCTGTACTATTCTGCAGAGTCGCTACTCGTCTATTCTCTTATTATTAATAGAGTATTTGTTTATTGCAGAATTTTGCTGTACCCTGGTTGAGTATCTTCACATCAATAATGCCAATACTCTGTGCTATGCAGAATGCACAATATTGGTTTTACATTGAGTTTTTTTTTTTGCAGAATTATTCTGTACCCTGGTTGAGTATCTTCACATCTCTTCCTGTATGGGGTATCATCATTGGTCATTTCAGCAATAACTGGGGATTCTACACCCTACTGACCAACCTCCCAACATACCTCAAAGTTGTACTGGGATTCGACTTGTCACAGGTATGCTAACATGTACATAATTCATCCCTCTTAAAGGGTGTGGGTACTATTCGTATCACAAAACACAATGTTCACAGATTTACATTAAACTTACACAGTTTGAAGATAATGATGGTAGAAAGCTTCCCTAAATATATTACATGCTGAGGTGCTGTAGTTTTTGAGAAAATTAGTAAAACAATGCCACAAAAATAATTTTCAGTATTAGCATGTAAAATTTACCAGTTATGGTATAATTACCTAAACTGGTTAATACATGTACGTTTAACATTGCTGAAATAATTGTTGTGACTTGTTTTACTCATTTCTCAAAAACTACAGCACATCAGCAAGATATATTTTAAGGCATGCTTTCTACTATCATTATCTTCAAACTTTGTAAGTTTAATGTAAATCTGTGGACATTGTGTTTAGTGTCCTACAAAGAGTACCCAAATCCTTTACGCCTGGTTCATACTTCATGCGAATGCAATACAAATTTTGACGTCGCATGGATGGCTGTTTTCGCAACAAATATCTTTGCAGGAGCGCAGCGCACGTCAACTGACACAAATTAGTATTTGCACATTCATATTGCATTTGCAGGAAGTATGAACCTGTCTTTATTGATTACAATTTTTCCAGAGAGCCATGCAGCTGAATTCTTCTTCTAATCGTGTCCACACACGCTACATGTTCTGTTTCAGCTAGAACTGAGCACACAGCTCTGTGTTGCAGTCACTCTGTGGACATTCCTTTGTTCTGTAGACATTTTGTAATGACACTGAATGGTTGTAGGCCTGGGCGACTAGTGACATTTACTACTCGACTAGTTGCACCTCAAATGATTGTGACTAAGACACTAGTCGCAACTTATTTTAAATTCTCAAGATGCACTGTGGCATTGTGTGCCGCAAGCACAATATAGTAAAATTCAAGCTGAAAGGATTGATGGATTGTATCACTGATGTCTGATTGTGTTTTGTAAGTAAATTTTGCTGTTGTGAATAGTCTTGAGCGACACATTGGTAGTCGTGTCTCGACTAATGATGTATTAGGCGGAACTTGGACACTAGTCACGCTAGTCACCCAGGCCTAAAGATTAATGGCAGTAAAAACTTAAGTAGTAAGAAGTGCAGCAGCTTCGGAAATTAATTCACATTTTGAAGTACACTTCCGTTCAAAGTACTTTGGTAACGTAAACAAAAAATGTCACATCAAAGTAGTTACAATGCTTAACTGAAAACTTAATATACATTGATACCTCACTATGCATTGCCTCAAATCCCACAATCTTATTAATGCTTTAACTGGTACCTTGCAGAGTGGTTTCCTTGCTGCGGTACCCTACCTCACCCTGTGGTTTTTTATGCTGACTGGTGGCCAGGTAGCAGACTACCTGAGAGGCAATAGCATTTTATCAACAGGAGCGACAAGGAAGATTTTCAATTCAATCGGTGAGGGTCAACTCTTTCAGCAAAGATAGTTTTGCACAAACAGTAGACCAACTGCAGAGTAGTCTAGGCATAATAGACTGTGCAAGTTTCGCGAGTAATTGAACTTCCGGGACCACACCTTATGGAGTTTTACGTTGGGGAGATTTTGTTTCGGCCATTATTTTAGTTTAACGTAACTTATGACCATTAAAATTGCATGTTGTTGGAAATGTAATACTAATTACAGGGATGTGATTTCTCCGGCTTTTGCCGGAATTCTGGCTTATTCAACTCAAAATGTTAACCAACGTGAATCATGTGAATCCGTTGAGAAAATCGGGGGGTAGATTGTGCTAATTAATTATTCATGTTGAGTTTTGCATGCTGAAATGTATTTAATTGGTTTTATGATGAACGTTCTGCATTAAATTGTATTGCCATTATTATATGAAAACGAGGTGGAAACGGAGCGCTGGGTCAGACGGGATTTTTATTAAATGACGCTAAGAAGACGCATAAGTTGATCGTTCTCACATTGGACCCGTACGGTTTGTTGTTTTTACTGGGTAGGAGCATGCTTCTTTCACCAAGTCTAGTTCCTATTAACGCGTCTGCTGTGCTTGCGTATTAATGGAATGGGGGAACAGACTCACTGTGTAGCAGTGACCTCGTGTTGTGTCTGCGCAATGTGCGGTGGTTTTACGCATGGTGATACGTGCGCAAAATTTAAAAAAATTAAAATGCACGAACAATTTAGAAATTGCGCGTCACCAATGCTAGTAGAGCAACGAAGATCAACGCTGCGCTGGAGCTTCTATTTTTGATTTGCATGCACAATATGGCAGCATTCTTTGCTCAGCCAACGACCGCCCACACGGACGTGCGACTGTTCGGGGATTCGTACTGTTGTTTGTCTCGTCACAGGATTGCATCAGTTATGGCGGCGTCAAAACAAACTTTGCCGAGGGGAGACCCATCAGTTTGAGACCTGGAAAAAGTTGTTTAAAATAAATTCCGCTGGAGTTGGCTGGAGGAGTCGGTCACTGTTGACGGACTTGATCTTCATTTGCATCAGTGCTATAAAAAATCAGTGACCGCTGGAAAAGTGATACTCGGTGTGATGACTCATTCGAAAGAGTACTCCAGGAATTGGGCAATAAATTAGACGATAAAAAAGAAGTCTCCCACTGGAAATAGCAGGTTATTTTAAACACAGAGTAAATTTTTATACTTATTCTGAACAAGAGTTTCCCAGCTGAATTATTGCAATATTTGAGATTTTGTTTTTCTCTCCTAATAAAAACACTGAAATTGGGCAACAAATAGTGATTAACACAGGTGTTCTAAGGAAGCTTAGAATGCACCACAGAGCATATAGACTTCAAAAAAATTTCGGGGCCCTTGGGCGGGCCCTGGACCCCAGGCCGTAAGGAGCGAGCTTGTGCTCGCAAGGAGAGAACTCACATTTCCAGACAGTTTATATTTTCAGGCTTTTTTTAAGACAAGCAATCACATCCCTGTAATTAACAACATACATAAAACAAAAAATAGCGGAGAAAAACAGATATTTAAACTTGACCTCAGGTCAAGTTACTTGAAACAAATTAAGAGTTTGTGCCCATGTCAGATCACGAAACTGAGCAGAAGCTTGTTATGGTCGCGCGGGGTGGAAAGCCTTTTCATTGTTCGCTTAGGCGTTGGTTTCCTCTTCACACTGCGTCACGCGTTAATCTAACGTCCTCGCGAACATTGTGCATCCGCGTATAAACCAGCTTTCAGGCGTAGATTTACAACTGGGGTTTCAAAAGATTTAAGATCAATAAACATCCTACATGTAGTCTTAGGGTTTTACTTTTGTCTATACATAAACTAAAACCCTATTGATTGCATATTTGTTTTAAAAGCTAAATCTGATTTTTAAAAGCTGTAATGATTTTCGTTGTTGTTCAGATTCGGCATAAAGAATAATTTAAAGCAAAGATTTGATTTCATAAAAAATAAGTTTTTGGTGTTTTCTCGCTCCGGTGAGGGCGAGACTTGCACAGTCTATTGTGGAAAGCATCTTTTACGTACATCTAATACCATATACCATGTACCAAATGTAACTGGTACCCTGCAGAGTAAACTGTTAGAAACATCGAGACTGTAGTGGCTCTCTCCGGGGCCAACACTCCCTCAAAATAGATTTACACATGATTTTACCTGCAAGTTTACTATTTATTCATAGTTTCTTCTTATAGCTCAAGGATTAAATCAGAATATTTTCATATCTTACGATTGTTTGATACATCAAGGTTTGGTCTTACAAGAAAAATTAGAAAATTAGTAAGCAACATTTTCTTTTAAAGTGTTCTATAAAATTGGGCCCAGATTTCAGCAGTAAGCAGAGCCAAAAAACAGTCTCAGATTAATTCATAGTATTTGCATATTTTTGTATTGACCCCTTGCACGCACGTCATACCAGCGACTGTGTCATACTCACCACTTTGGTGGTCGATAGGTTTATGAGTAAACGCCGCATCGCCTAAAATGCGCACTTCACCAAACAATACACAGTGGAGCATCCACGATTATTCTGACGATGACGACGGGTGAATTGGGTCAGTTGTTTGATACAACTGTACATACATTTTGGCCTTCCATGAAATATCCGAAAACCAGTAATCAATATTTTCTTTGAATTATCCAGGTTTGGTCCTCCCTGCTGTATTCCTTGTGATCACCGGCTACGTCGGCTGTAACTACACCCTAGCTGTAGTCTTCTTGACTCTCTCTGTGGGTCTCGTTGGTGTAGCCCAGTCAGGTTACAACGTCAACCATCTAGACTTAGCACCTAGGTATGCAGGTGCCTTGATGGGTATAACCAACATGGTCGCCACTATACCAGGATTCGTGGGACCAGTACTAGTCGGAGTACTCACTCAAGATGAGGTGCATGTACTATTTTAATATTAGTTTAGGCAATTCTACCTGTATACTCCCCAGGGAGCTGAGATGGTTTCAGGAATGAATTAATAATAATGGCGTCATCATGTTGTTTGGAAATTGCAATTTTGGTTGTTTATTACAAATCTCAAGAACAAAGCAAAGTGCGATATATATATATTTTTTTTTACACCAGGCTTTTACTCCCGGAAATCGAACACCTAGAGTTTGTTCACAAACTCTCAATGTCTAGTTCTTTTTATTGTTTAAAGGCACTGGACACTTGGTTATTACTCAAATTATTGTTTAGCATAAACACTTACTTGGTAATAAGCGATGGTGAGCTGTTGAAAGTATAAAACAAAGTAAGAAATGACTCGTAGTTTTGGGGAAAGAGGTAGTTTTTCACTCGTAATAAAAGACTTCAGCTGAATCCTTTTATTTGTTATGCATTTAAAGCACACAAAGTAATGCAACAAGTGTGTTTTTCATTCATTATTTTCTTTCAAATTCGATAATCAATTGAGCCAAAGTGTTCAAAGGTTTGTTAATTTATAAACAATTTGGGATGCACCAAGTGAGAACACTGGTCTTTGACAATTAACAAACGTCTCTAGTGCCCTTACTGCGCCATGAGCGTGCTGTTGGGTAATAATAATAATAATAATAATAACCTTACTTATATAGCGCTTTTTACAAAAGCGATACAAAGGGTACCAGTGCTTTACAAGTGCTCAACTTGTTATTATTACATATGTATTATATTCATGCGCTTTGATCATGTTTTGGAAAAGCGTAATATAAAAACCTTTTATTATTATTATTTTTAAAATTGATTATTATTACTCTTTCAGGAAACCTTTGAGCGTTGGCGTTTGATATTTTGGATCTCCTTTGGAGTCTACATGTTCGGCACAGTGTCATACATCCTACTGTCTGCAGGGGAGAAGCAACCTTGGGCTACCCCAGACGGAAAAGAATTGCTGGGAAGTTCGACTCCAGATCCAAAAGAGACAAATGCAGAGGAAGGCAAAGATGTTCTTTATTAATGAAAGACACAAATTCTTTAGTAATTAAACAAGAGGCATTTATTACAAGATTTTAAAATATATTTATGTTATAAAATGCATATGGTTGGAAAGATGTTGGAAAAGTACAATATAATGATCCACACAAATGTGCCTCGAAATTGCGTGGTTTCCTTTTAGTTTGCGAAGTAACACGGTCGGCCATTTATGGGAGTCAAAAATCGATCCAAGGCAACGTGTTCCTTTACTGTAACATTATCCTTGTTCCTTGGTGTCTTTAAAACCTTAGAAGTATGCAGACAGGTATTTGATGCCCGATACCCCCTCTTTTGTTTATTCATTATGTTGTTGGAATCTCTCAGGAATTCTTAAGAGGTTTTTGGGAGGGGTAATTCTTTGCAAGATGTTGTGGGAACATAAGGGGAGGGGGGGTGAAGCATTGTGTAAGCACCCTCAGCCTAATGTACACACAGGTTGTAGCCATTAAAATCAGCATTTTCTACCCACAAAGCAATTAAAGTAAAGTGCCTTGCTCCTAGACACACTTGTATTGACCATGATTTGAACCCACGCCTGAATGTCTTGGCTATCGGAATTTGAGTCCGAGGTGCTAGACAGCCTGGCAATAACACTTGAGGCACCCATTTAATCCTAGGTGATGGAAAGCAATTAAAAAGTTTAACTTTTACTTTTAATGGTCAGGAACCATGACAAAAATTTAAAACGTTTCTTATAAAACACATAAGAATTGGTCTCGTGATATATTGTCGGGATCCCGACAAAAACTAATTTTGAGCACTTTATTTCACTGCTACTAATAATTGGCGGACTTTTTCGAGCAATGGCTCAAATGAAAGCTTGTAACTTTCTCGACCCCCATCAAAATACCTATTGAATTTTAAATCAACATTTTTGGGTCAAATCGGCTAAAAATCTGACATAGCATCTTTAAATGCCGTGCTCTCAGAAACTCCTGTTTTGACGGGGTTTTAAGCCCCACTTAATCCCAGATGCAAATTTAATTTAACCAAGTAATTTTTTTCAAGTCAAGTCGCAAGTCATTTCTGCTCAAGTCAAGTCACAAGTGTTCTTTGCTCAAGAACAAGTTATTATTATTAACTGCAACAACTCGAGGATGTGGTTACAGAAGATTTGATATAGTTTTAGTTTTTTTCATTAACCTCCCTCCCTTGGTCTTCTAGCTCCTCACAGAAACAAACAACTCGGCGTTTGTGATACTCAAACCTGGTTTGTTATGTCAAATTATAAAGAGTCTATAAAGCTAAAAAAAAACAATACCGGAAAGCACCATTAAAGAATTTCCGATTTTGGCCACACAAACTCAGAAACAATACATCCTCTTCAGTGAGTGTGTTTACAACGAAATAGTTGGGTCATTAAAGTAATGGACAAGCAGTTAATTTGTCTTGGGCAGCCTGCAGCACTACTGGTTTTTGTTTGATCCTAAAGTCCACTGTTTGGAAAAGGATTTACATTGACATAACAGGTGTTAGTTGTTTGATGAACATGATGTTGGTCTTTTTTTAGAATGGAGCATTCTATTTCTACATAGTCTTTCTCTCCAGGCCAGGAGGATCTCTAAGTTTTTAGTTTTTCTACAATCTCACTCTTGCACAGTGCAATCTTCTATTATGTTATTTGGGGCTACAAGAAGAAAGCTTGATATATTTTGATTTATTTTAAGTGAAATTTCCATTCAGAAAGTATGTAAATTGGATTGTTTATGTTTAAAAGGATATTAAGTATAAATTGTATTTGAAAGATTATTTTCTACAAACCATTTGGCATTAATGTAATGTGATTAACTTTGAGTGATGTGAGTGAGTATTGATTTCACAGTATTGGTTTAAAATGTAATAAAATTTGTTTGGTCATATTGCAAACAACTTCCTTATGAATATGTTTTAATGCACACCACATAAAGTATACACTAGTGGCAAGCCCCTTCTCTTTTTGGACATTTGTCCAATTTGGGTGCTTTTGTAAGCATTAAACAACAAACAGGGTTTACAAATCTATGCACCAAACATATTACAGAATATTACTTAAGCGCAATAAAAGGCGATGTGACCTGTGACATCACATTTTTACGAAAGAGCCACAGAGCCTGGACTTCCTGCAGGTACGCTTTGTTCACAGCTCAATGGAAGAAAACATAAAACCTTGTAATTTATGGAGATTGCACTGTATATCTTGGCAACTTTTGATATGATGAAAGGGGGCACATCTCAAAACTTTCCAGCTTTTACTTTCACAACTCTTGGTTTTATGTGGAAATTACGACACAAAATGTCAACTTTCCCATAGGACCTGTGCAGTATTGTGCCTGCCAGGGTACTCGAAGAATGTACAAGGTCACACTTATTGTGAACAAAGTTCACATGGTCTAAAAGCACAGAAGATAGAGGGAAAGAGTTAATCTATGTAGACAAAAATAGAACGAGTATGAGGCTGTCGATGAAACCAAGGCTTGTAGGAGCCAGCCTAGACAGACAAACTACAAACAAGGAGACTAGACAAACAGGGCCCAACAATTTCATAGAGCTGTTAAGCACACAAATTTGCGTAGCATTGAATTTCTTCCTGGATAAAAACAGGATTACCAACCAAATTTCCACGTGATTTTCAGGATAAGCCAACAAGAGCAGAATACCAGTAACAAGCAATATGCAACAAAATGGAAAATTAGGTTGGTAACTCTGTATTTGCCATTCATGCTAAGCAAATTTGTGTGCTTCACAGCTCTATGAAATTGGGTCCAGGTAATGGGGGGGGGGGGGGACAAAAAAAGATTAAGAATAAATTTTTCCCAAACATCAGTTTTAATCATCATCTATATAATAAAAATAAATATATATGAAATATACTTTTTTAATTAGTTGTTCACACTGCCTTCCATATTTAACAGTACTTTATCATATGGAGATATATTGTGATTGTGTTTGTCGGAAAGCCTCTTAGTCATTGTATGCCACCAAAGAATTCATGCCATAAAGTAATTTCTGAATAAAACTATTAAAGGAATCAACACTAAGATGTCACTGGTGATTATTATTATTTATTTTTTTGGCACTTTGTACAAGAACATGGCCTGATTTCATGGAGCTGTTTAAGCAGAAAATGATGCTTAAAAATTTTCTGCTTAGCAAAAATAAACAGAATGCACATCACAGATGGTACATGTGATGTGGCAGGTAACTTTATATTTTGGTAACCATCATTTGTATGTGCTTAGCTGCTTGTTATGCTTAAGCACCTCTATGAGTTTCTGTCCAAATCTTCTCTGCATAAAGATATAAGCACAGAAAGTCCTGCTTAACATTAACTAGTCACCAGCCAAAATTCCGTAAGGTTTACTTTGTTGGAACTGGTGCCCCACTCCCTTGTTTGCTTAGCAAAGAAGTTTGTTGTGTTGTGTTGTTATTAAGCCTTTGAGTTAGACTCTGCTTTAGTCGCTTATGGGCAGTATAGACCAGTATTCTCAGTTCTACATGAATGACGTGAAAAACCTGTGCAAAAACTAGACATTAATATGTCATTAGGGTCACAAGGAATTAAGTAGTAAAACAAAAAAGTGTTCACTATTTTGAAGTTCAAAACTAATTGTTTAATTGATTTCTCAAAACTTGTATATTTCAGGCAAACTATTTCGAGAGAAGTTTTCAGCAGGACCAAAAGATCAAAAGGATAACATGTGAGTTGTGTTTTAATTATCTTTTATGTTTGTTTATATATTAATTTAAAAATTATAAAGAACAGAACGGTAAAAGTCACAATTTTGTTTATTTTGACACCAAGTCCCTACCATCCGCACAAAGTACAAGACAAATCTTTTTTTTTTTATCTTTTTTTTTTTTACTGTTGACACATATATGAAATACTATGTGAAAAGACCTTTAAATGGCATTTTTTTCGAGGCAGTACTGTCACAACAGGATACATTTGCCCAAGTTTTTCTTACCACATATGAACAGACCAATGTCGGCCCTTATCACTGTTGGCCCTAATCACAACTGAAAGGAAAGTTTTCTGAGACCCCTGGCAAGTTAATGTTTTGGGGTAACAAAAAAAAAGGGTAATTTGTCGATTTTGCAAGTTCAAAAAACATACTCTAGACTTATGCATTATGCGAAAAATAGCACAAGGGTGAAACTTAAAGCAATAATTTGTTTTCTCAAGGAAGGCCAAGGATGATACTTTTTAGTCATAAAAGGTTTTTCAGACCCCAAAATTAGTCTAAAATGGCAACAACAAAAAAGGCTGTAACAATGGCAATTGGATTTATTTTGAATTGAACATGCGTTTTTGTTTACTTGCACCCCAGGGCCCTTGCATCCACAAAGTTTAAACAAAATTCATTTTTTGACCGTGAGCACATAGTTTGTATAAGTCAAATATTTACCTGAACTGACTCTGGGGCATTTACCATGGCTTTGAGCAAGATAAGTAAAATAAGTGCAGTTTTTTAAACTTACAATAGTTGTTATCATGACAGTCATCAAATCAGAGCTGTCAACGCCATAGAGTATAAGGCCGTGTCCGAAACGACGACTTCGGCTACAGCTACGTCTAGATCAGCGCGTCTTCCAGTGTTGAAGAATAGGCAGACGCGCGCGCCCTAGCCGTAGCTGTAGCCGAAATCGCCTAACTCTATTGTCAACGCACAGCTCTCTAGACGTCATGACGTCATTTGAGTAGGGCGCCCTCAGCTGGTATATGTGTAAAGAATGTCCCAAATTCTGTGCGCTTTGCGTACATTAGTTGCGTTTCGTTTCGTGTCTTGGTGGTGCATATAAGGTCCATTATAAAAAAAAACTTCGCACTAAAAGATGTAAATATTATCTAAACATACTGCATCTGATTCCGATGAATTGCTACGAATGGTTATTCAGTTTTGTATGTAGTTAGTTTGCGCGTGTTTCTATGAGCTGTAAGTGCATAATTTCCGCACGTAAGAAGCAAATACTGCTTAGCAGAAATGAGCAGGATACTTGAGTGGCATTCTGTGGATGATAGCCGTATTCCGAAAGCTAATTTTTGTTTGTTATGTGGTTTCGGACTCTCTTTCTATTCGCGTGTTTTTGTTAACTTCACTGGCTGCATGATGGTAGGCCTACACCTTTGCCCAACTTCAGCACAAAAGCCTGCTAAGCACGGGGTAATCTTACTTAGCAAAAAAGGGTTACCAGCCAACATTACATGAAGCCTATATACTGTTGCGACTGTTGCCCCACTCATTCTGTGCTAAACAGAGGAACTTGTCAAGCAGTTGAATGGCTTTATGAAATTATACTCTGTTCATTTCAGTTGTGTTATTCAGCCTTCGTGTGAAGACTCTGCTATGATGTTCGGAACGTCAGGCCAGAAAAACAACAAAGTTAAAACTTTGTTGTTTTCACTTCATTTTAAAGGCAGTGGACACTATTGGTAATTACTCAAAATAATTATTTTCATAAAACCTTTCTTGATTACGAGTAATGGGGAGAGGTTGAGTGTATAACAAAATGTGAGACAGCTCCCTCTGCGAAGTAATTTTCCAAGCATTTGATTTCGAGACCTCAGATTTAGAATTTGAGGTCTCGAAATCAAGCATCTGAAAGCACACAACTTCGTGTGACCATGGTGCGCGACAAGGTTTGTTATTTTATGCATATGTTGAGATACATCAACTGTGTAGACAGGTCTTTGATAATTACCAATAGTGTCCAGTGTCTTTAAAGCAGTCTTTTAAAGTCACCTGGAAGTGGTATTTTTTCAAAATAAAGCTTTTGTCACTAATATATGTGTTTTGGTGAGTGGAATGTGAATAAACAGTTAACTAAGGTTTTAAAAAATCAGTTCTTATATTATTTACAAATTTAAGAGTAGACCCCGACCCGAGAGGGCGCTGCTCGTGACGTCAATCGAGGCAGACTTTGCCTGTAATGCGTAGAGTAAACAACCAAGTAGTGAGTTTGTACGTTTCAAATTTAAGATTTTTTTGTTTTTTTGCGGCAATGCCGACCAGGTGTATTGCTGCTGAATGCAGTAAAACACTTTTTGAAACGTACCAACTCACGACTTGGACGTACATGTACTTTGCACGTGTGTTTACTATACGCATTGCAGGCAAAGTCTGCCTCGATTGACGTCACAAAAGGGGTAGGCGGAGTCAGCTCCCCAAACAACTATATATTTTTTAAACATATAAATCGTGACAAACAATTACTAAAAAAATGTTTTATTGTTCGTAAGCATATACTCTTTTGTTTGAAAAAAAAGAAAAATCTATTTCCAGGTGACTTTAAGCAAATGATAGCCTTTCTTGAAAGCATATTTCTTTTTGTTGAGCTACTTTTTGTTTTCTGTGTGCTTTCGGACTCTCTCTCCCTCTCTCTCTCGATTCGTGGTTTTTCTACTCCACTGCTCATGATTGGGACACTATCTGTTCGTGTCTGTTGTGTTGTCATTTTGCCATTCGAGAAAGACTCTGTTATAGGTTCGAAACGTCAGGCCATTAACAATCACACTCTTTGTTTTAAGCAGCTCTATATGAATTTCTTCAACAATGGGTACTAATCCTGTATGTAAACTAAACCGTACAATACACAACATGCTGTACCACGGCACAGCTAAAGTAATTGACGGCTCTGGTTATGGCAAATAAATCCCAGCTCGCAAAAAAGGCACAACTCACTTGTGTGTTTAGTACATAGATGTGCTCAGGCCTTTAGTCGTATCGATCCGAATAGAGTGAATGTTCAATCAAAGAGCGAGTCAATCAAGAAGCCTAGTGGTACAGCTGCTCTCATTATGCCCCCCCCCCTTCCCCTTTCAAACATCCCACAGTAGCTTTGTTTGCCCAGCCTTGCCCAGTCATCAGTAATAGAACAAAAAAACTGTCAATTGCGGACAAAGAAACAACAAATGCACTAATCAATGTCTTATGTAACACTCTCATTTGGCTTTTCTCTTTAGATTTTAATTAAAGCGCGAAGGTGGAAGTGTGCAATGTGCACCACCGTGTGATGTGTTCTGGCGGGTTTTTCCCGGCCGTGGTTTAGGCCGATGTGACGGCGTAAAAAACAATCAAGATACGCTCGCAGCGTTCTTGCTTGCGTAATTTGCCTGAAAAGCATCTTAAGATGCTGTATGGGTCTGTTCTAGTAAACCATAGTTCTAGTTTTTCTCAGCATCAGAGATCCTTTGTAAAACTATCATCATGTGATAGGTTTTGAGGCCTACCTGCTTCTGCCGTTGCTGCCTACTCAGCACAGGCTTTAAAGCCATTGGACACTTTCTGCGCAGAACAACAATTAAAAGTTCACAGAATTTTACAAATAACTTACAGGGTTTACAGAATGTAATGGTGAAAGACTTCCCTTGAAACATTATTCCATTTTTGAGAAAACATTAAAGCAATTATCAATTCTCGATATCGAGAATAACGGATTTATTTTAAACACATGTCATGACACGGCGAAACGTGCGGAAACAAGGGTGGGTTAGTTTCCCGTTATTTTCTCCCGACTCCGATGGCCGATTAAAGGATTTGGGTACTTTTTGCAACACAAAACACGACGTCCACAGATTTACATTAAACGTACACCGTTTGAAGATAATGATAGTTGAAAGCGTTCCTTAAAATATAAGTTGCTGAGTTGCTGTAGTTTTTGATAAATTGCAATGTCATGAAATTACATTTTTACATGCTAAAATAATTTTAGTCTCATGATCACTGAGGCGAACATTATTTTCATGACATTGTTTTACTGTTTTACTCATTTCTAAAAAACTACAGCACCTAAGCAAGTAATATTTTCAGAGAAGCTTTCTACTATCATTATCTTCAAACTGTGTAAGTTTAGTGTAAATCTGTGGACATTGTGTTTTGTGTTAGAAAAATAGTACATAGACCCTTTAAGCCTAAATTTTCAAAGGGTTGTTATTTTATATTTACGTTGTGATACACGAAGTGTGGGCCACATTCACTTCCATACAACGTTTTCTAACCAATAGTTTTTTATTGCCATTAAAGCCATTATACACTTTCGGTACAGGAACAAAAAAAAGTTCACAGATTGACAAATAATTTACAGGGTTTACAGAAGGTAATGGTGAAAGACTTCTTTTGAAAAATTGTTCCATGAAATGCTTTACTTTTTGAGAAATTATTAAAACAATATCAAATCTCCCTAGCGAGAATTACGGATTTATTTTAAACAAATGTCATGACACGGCGAAACGCGCGTTAACAAGAGTGGGTTTTCCCGTTATTTTCTCCCGACTCCGATGACCGATTTAGCCTAAATTTTCACAGGTTTGTTATTTTATATATAAGTTGTGATACACGAAGTGTGGGACTTGGACAATACTGTTTACCGAAAGTGTATAACGGCTTTAATTTGAAGAGTGATTACCAAACATATACCATGTCCTTGTCTATGTTCTGAGTAAGAGTGCATGAGTACAATCGAGAATACTTTGCCGAGCAATTTTGATCTTTATAATTTATTTCCCAAACTTTAGCAGTAACTCAGGCAGAAAAACAAACTATCCCTTGAGGATTGGTTCTGGTATGAACTTAATAACCACAGAGCGACTGATTGAAACCAATTAACTCCCTTTTTAAAATCTCCAGAGCTCCTTTGCCGAATTTTTGTAGACATGGCTAATTAGGAAATAATTTATTCAAGCCTTCAAGCATATTGACACCTTACCTCGTGGCTTCCAATCAACGGGTATTTTGTATCCAATTAGAGACTCTCGCCTGCTTGCAGAATGAAAGGCCTTCGTTTCTAATTATATCCATTTGGTAGATCTATATTCTTTATGGTCGTGGTCTGATATTGGACTGGATGATTATTAGACAACAACTAAAACACTAATTGTTCCTAGTTGCTATATGAATGCCCACAGCAATTTAGTTGCTAAGAATGCGTAGCAATTTTGAATCTCCTATTAACTTAAATTGGCAGCTTTAGTTCACAATGGGTTTGTTTGAAAACACTGTCTAGATTTCCCCCCCCCCTTATTTTCGTCTGGGATATGCCCAATTTAAAAGCGCTGCTTAACGGTAAGCAAGTTTTTTGTGCTTACTGTAGTGTACAAAATGCTATGATGCAAACGTATTTCACATGTAAGCAGAACATTTAGGCGGCCATATTGCGCATTCACCGTGAATTTCCATTGTGACGTCATTTATTTTCGTGCAGTAAGCCCTTTAGCATGCCTTTTGCGTGCTTACGGTTAGCAAGCGTTATGAAATTGCTCAGTAAGCACAACATCGGCCACTAAGCAGCTCGATGAAATTGGGTCTGATATTGGACTGATTATTAGACAACTGCTAAATTACTTATTGTTCACAGTTGCTATAAATTCTAAGTTGTTATGAAACTCCTATTAAGTTCAATGGGCCGCTTAGTAAACAATGGATTTGTTTGAATACAGTCTAAACGCTGTCAAAGGCATTTTTTAATTATTCTTTTAAAGGGATAATTGCCTTACGTCTCTCAAAACAAATTGTTTGAAATTTCTTATCCTTCGTTAGAGCTGTCCATGCACTCAAACACCTTTGTTGTAGTGAGCAGTGATTATAAAAATCATAAGTTTGCATCTGAAAATTCAACAATGGTAACTATACTGTCCACCTTGTAGAACAGTCAAAACATTCTCTTTACAAAACAAAACAAAATATGTCCATATTTATACCCAAATCCTCATGATATATATTTTGGAATAAAGGGATATTTGTGTGAATCATTAAATTCTGCTTTTGAAATATCTTCACAACAAGAAGCGATTCATAACAAACGCTTTTTAACGCCCAAATCCAATGGCAATTTCCTCCTTTGACATTACCTTCATGATTGTCGATAACCGAGCGAAGAAGGAAAGCAATAGACCTTTATCACGGTACAGCCATCTTGCATTTCTACAATTGATAACAATGTTATAGTCTGGTTCCTGTTTGCAAAATGGTTGTTAGCATTCATTATTTGATACGAGGAACATGACCAAGATGGAGGCAACATGATAATGGTCTATACTGCAAATCTGAAATATTTTAATCTTGATATAAACCTCCACACATCCTGAGAAATATCCCGTCTGAGTATAAGACATTTATACTCAGTTCTTATTTCGATTTAGCAGATCGAAATAAGCATGTATATGACCACTCATGCAACCCCCCTGACAACAAAATAAGTCACCATCTAATTTGCTATTACATTTTCACACGTTGGTTTATGCAGTAGCATTAGGCACACTGTCACACCGTTGGTAGTATTGTCAAAGACCAGTGTTCTCACTTGGTGTATCTTATTATACGAATGCAGTTATAAATCTATATAGATTTTTAAGTTGCAAGACAATAATGAAAGAAAACAAAAACCTAATGCTGCACAAAATGTTGTGTGCGTTTATGCCCGACGAGTGTAACGCTCGTGCGAGACGGAGCGCCGCTGGCCCCCACGAACCACCTCTCCGACGAGTGCCTCCGACTCTGCACTTTGCCGTGCACCCAGAACAGGAGAAAGGATTCATTCAGGCCTAGGCCCAATTTCATAGAGCTACAAAGCACGCACATTTGCTTAGCATGAAATGTTTGCCCAGATACAAAAAACAACAACAGAATAACCAACAAAATTTCTACTTGATTTTCAAGATAAGCAAACGACAGCTAAATACCAGTAACAAGCAATATAACAAATGGAAATTTTGTTGGTAATGGTAATCCTGTTTTTATCAAGGAAGAAATTTCATGCTAAGCAAATTTTTGTGCTTAGCAGCTCTACGAAATTGGGCCCAGGTCTTTCTCAAATTCAAATATTTAAGTGAGACCCTAACCTCTTTCTAAAAAACTACGTTACATCAGAGGGAGCAATTTCTCACATACTATCAACATCTCTCCGTTGCTAAAACAAACTCCACTTGGGAACAATGTTTAGATTTCCTCAATCTTTAATAATAATTTCACAATCGGAACATGAGTAAATAAATAAACAAAATTGATACATGAGATGTGTTACTTTGTATACCTACAGTAATTCATTAATTACATGTAACATTAGTCAACCATAAATAATTAATAATAATATAATAAAACTGGTGGTTTATTGTGTCTTAAGAGTGAAGCTTCTGCCACTCGACAATTGCAAACAAATAACATACATGAAAATAGTGCATTAACACAAATACTGTTTCAGAATAACAAATATATAATTAAACTTGTAGGTTTTCAACCTCGACCCTACCATGAGGTTTGTTGTCACCTCTTGGGTCGATTCAACAGGGACCAGGGGTGGGTTTCACAAAGAGTTAAGACTAGTCTTATCTCGAGTTAGGACGTGTTACTCGTCCTAACTTAGGACTAGCTTTAAGATAAGATGTTTTAAATAATTCAAATAATTTAAATAATCCCTAAATAGTCCTATATGACTATTTCTATAAGTTAGGACTATAATTATGAATCAACCCCAGACTCAAACCTGTTTTTGATAATTAAAGACACTGGACACCTTTGGTAATTATCAAGGACCAGTATTCTCACTTGGTGTATCAACATGTGCTATAAATAACAAATCTGTGAAAATTTGAACTCAATTGGTCATCGAAGATGCAAGGGAACAATGAAAGATAAAAACACGTGCTTTCAGATACCTTAAAGGGTCACATATTTGGATGAGAAATTACCTCTTTATAATAAACTATTACTTTAGAGGGAGCTGTTTATCACAAAGTTTGTACTAGCTATCCATTGCTCGTTACCAAGTAAGTTTTTAACAATTATTGTTTTAGACAATAGTGTCCAGTGCCTTAGAGATGTAAATAGCAGTGAACCAGTCACAAACAACACATATGCTTTGCTACTTTACTTGGTAACCTTTTCAGTTTTGTATTTTGTGCCTGAACAATGATATCCCGACAGAGACGAAACCTAGACGCCTCACATATAATAATTAACAAATAAATAACTGGTCTATATACAACTTTTCGTACATTTTCCGTCCAGGTCCACTTGATTACTAGTTCCTTTTACCCTTCCATTAGTTTTCTGTAAACCTTAACCAAAATATAGATATACACTTTTTAATAATTATGTTGAAATGAATAATAGCTTTTGCCCGTAATTTTAGTTTGTGATGTGTTGGGATCAACGTTGCAACCTCTTTCCCACCGTAGGTCTGTAGCCAGCCCCCTGTCTTGTTGTCATGGTAAATAGTTCCTCCTATCAGAATACTGTTTTGAGCGAGCTCCACACTTTCTGATAAGCTCTTCCAACAGCTTTATTCCACAAACTGCATCTCTTTGGAGCTCCATGCCTGGTGGATGTCCCCCCCCCCCCATCCTACAATATAGAACCTTTTAAAAGGAATATCCATTCCTTACCTTCAGCTCCCCTGAGTTGTTTTCACGTTCAATTTTTGTTCTTCTTGTATCCCCATACCAAGAGTGGCTTTAACCATTGTTTAGGGCGAACATGCATACAAAAAGGTCTATACCTTGCACTTGCACTTGTTAACAGAGCATTTTTGCCCATGCAGTTTTAACTGCAATTCAATACCACGTCGAGGCATGTGACTTATATTTAGCCATTGAGGTTCTACCTCAATTATTTAGCCAATTAATTGGCAATTAATTTGATAGGCACAACACGAGATTTCTGAGAAAAGCTCACTGCAAATTCGAGTGACGTGTGTGTAGATTCTTAAATTAGAAGTGTTTCACTCGCAATACGAAAATAGAACTGCTTAATAAAGGAGTGTGACAGAATTCGTAAGAAACAAAAACCGTTTGAAGATCACAGATTTACTTAAAACGTACACGGTCTAATGATGATGATAGTTAATACCTTGAAGTATTTCTATCTGAAAAAATGTCATATTTGTAACAATCTCAAAACAACCTAATTTAAATACATTTGTATAACAACTCAAATTCATTAAGGTTATATCATAAGTACCATTTTTCTATAGGTTGTCTTAACTTAAATTAGCAAATATATAAACTTGTTTTATGCCTGCTCATTTGCAAAGCATTGGCCAAGTTCCAGTAGTAACATATGCATGCAATACATGTCATGGGTACCAATGGTCAACAATAGTCAACTATTGTCCCTCGGCCGAACTTGCTCATAGCTGCTTACTTATAATTCAATCAGTAATCAAGCAAATCTAAAGGGCAAAGGAAAGTTTAGGGAGAGTTGTAGTCATTAACTAGGGGTGCACTGAGGAAGTTTAGGGTTTGCTGAAAACGAGGGGTGGACTGGGGTAAGTTTATTGTGAGCTGTAAACGAGGGTGGACTGGGGGAAGTTTAGGGAACTGTAAACGAGGGGTGGACTGTTGGAGTTCTTAGAGAAGACTCTCTCCTGTGTATGGATGTGAGGCAATCATGTGACTTTTGAGGGCGTTTTTCTGGTAGAAGTCTTTGCCGCAATATTGGCAGGCGAATGGTTTCTTGTCTGCATGGGTGCGTCTATGAGTGTTGAGTGTACTGGCTAGGGTGAACCCCTTATTGCATACTTCACAGTGGTATGGTCGTTCACCTAGAGTAAAACAGATCAGAAAAACAAGTTTTAGATAATAAGTTTAACTTTCGTCACACCTTTAGTGTTTGTAGGCATCGTATTCTTTCTACTTTAGTCTGATTTCCGTTTTTGTTTTTTTTTAATCAGAAAATGGGGATTAAAAGCCTTAAAATATTGATCAAACATTATTGTTCTATGACCAAATACCGTGACTGGTGTTTAGTTGGGATGTCCCAACTATGGCTGTAACCCCACCTGAGTTAATATGCCTGTGATTCTTTTAATGTTTTTATAAAATAAACCAATAAATATAATATATATAAACAAAATGTACAGTGCTTACACAAATCGGTGTACTGTGTGAAACCAAATAAATTTTAAATTATCTATTAATCGTTGCGGTATACCCGTTGCTATCTAACTAAAGTGGTCTAGTTGGTATGACACTGCTCTAGAATTGCAAAGGTCGTGGGTTCGAATCCCACCCGAGTAATATGCCTGTGGATTTTGTTTTCAGAGAACTTGGGAAAGTACCGAGTATGTGCTTTCACACATCGGTGTATAAATGTGTGAAACCAAATAAATTGATCATCTATATAATCTCTGCATGTAGCTACCATGCAAGCTCGGTGGTCTATTTGGTAAGACATCTGCTCCCTAGATTGGCAAAGGTTGTTGGTTCAAATCCCACTCGAGTAATATGCATGTGTTTTTCTTCTTCAGAGAACCTGGGAAAGCACTGAGTAAACCGTGGTAACACACGTCGGTCTTTAGGGTTAATACAAATAATATTCTTTATCCCCGATGCAAACTTAACAGATTGAAGTTTGTGCGAAGATTTAAACTTATAACTAATTATTTACCTGTATGCCCGTAAATATGAGCTTGAAGGTTTCCTTTCTGGTTGAAGCCTTTCCCACAGTATGCGCATGTGTACATCTTAACCTCAGAATGGGTTCTCATGTGATATGTCAGGTGGGTTAACTGCTTGAAACCACGCCCACACTTCTTGCACTTATGCGGCTTTTCACCTATTAGGTTTAAATAGTAAACATTCAAACAAAATCAATGCAAAATTCAATACAATTAGAATCCTAGAATTTAGATAATATCAACACACATACAACCAACATTTGAGGAAAGCTATAACCATGCACTGTGTTGATAACGTCATGGTTTGTTCACTGTATTTATAGATCACTTGGATTGGCCGCCATCTTTGATTTCAAACAATGTAAACGTACACACGTGTATGCGCTGCGAATGACTCTCAGCCAATGGTCTTCATTGACCACACAGGCCCTTTTCAAATCCACGGCTTCGGCTTCAGGCTCCGTCTTCTCATCTGAAGCCCTTGGCGCGTACGCAAAGCACCGGCAATTTTCAAAAACAACCGCGGGGCCAAGCCAGCCTGAGCCGAATCCAGAGATGAAGCCGTTGTTTCGAAAAGGGTCGTTGTGTATATCATGTGCAGTAATTAAAGGGGGACCCGACTACCCTGGTGTCCCAATGTGTTAAGCTTAAAGCAGGGGACCCGACTGTTCCGATTTACCGCCTTGCTTATGGTTTTGTTGTACTTGCTGTTTTATTTAATTAATCAAGATGGCCGTCAATACTCACCAGTGTGTGTATAGGAGTGTATCTTCATGTCGATTTTCTGGTGGAATCCCTTGCCGCAGTATTGGCAAATGAACGGCTTGTAGTTGGTGTGAGTTCGCATGTGGGTATGGAGGTTGGATGCACGATTGAAGGCCTGTGTATAAAGAGAGCATTTATATTATCAAGTGAGTCTTGAAGACATCCACACACCACTAGTCGAAACGTCAAGTCACAACCCGGTACTTCTCGGAGAGCCAACAATTCTTAGCTGCTGTATGATTTAAAGCTTTGCATGGTGGACGTATAACTAAGCGAGGTT
Organism: Asterias rubens; assembly: GCF_902459465.1. Lineage (NCBI taxonomy): Eukaryota > Metazoa > Echinodermata > Asteroidea > Forcipulatida > Asteriidae > Asterias > Asterias rubens. The sequence goes on from NW_022985698.1 coordinate 233,676, forward strand.
TGCAGTAAATAGGTTTGCAGTAACACCATCTGAAGTTGTCGAGGTGTTGGGTGTTGAAGCTGCTGCTTCAAACCTAGCTAACAGTGCTGTAATTTGTGGTAATAGCAATAACTGTCTGACTCCGAAGAGCGAACCCCCTTCTCAACATACACACCCCACATATTTGTCGAGCCCCATACATACTTCTCTTTGGTTCCCATCGTTGTGACGTGTTTTTACAGAGGTAAAGAGAAGTGAATAAGTTGCCGCTTTTGTTTTAAAGACATCGTGATGCATCGGTTTCAACGGTTAGCAAACCACCCATGAATACCGACACCACCCTTTCATATTATAGCAGTTACAATAAAGGCCCCCAATTGTTGTTCTATTATTCTTGCTTAGTTTTTCGACATTGGGTACTATAGCTACCAAATCCTCTAGCTTGTTCTTGGTAATTTTTGACACTGTTGACACTGTTGTCATACATACGGCTTGTTTAGAGTTTACATTGTTGCAACTGGTGCCCCGCTCATTTCTGCTTAGCAGTATTTTCTGCCCAACATAATATCAAATTAGGCACTGATATAGCTATACCGAATCAGCTTTCTTGTTATTGCAGTTGCAACTAATGGCCCACTCATTTCTGCTGAGCATTATTGCGGTCTGCTTAACAGCTTTATGAAATTGGGCCCTGATATCTTTGGTAATTATAGTGCCTTACCTTGCCGCACTGTTGGCATACATATGGCTTGACCGTAGTGTGCGTGAGCCGGTGCCGTGTAAGGTTTCCGGGTTGCCTGAAGGCCCGGCCGCACAGCTCGCATTTGAACGGCTTGTCACCAGTGTGGATGCGCTGTAATTAAAGGAAAATAACACAGTTTGAGATCACATGCCACTTGTATTTCTGAATACCATTTTGGCATCATGATCGAAACGTCAAGCTTCTCTTTCCTGAAGACTATTTTGGTATCATATTCGAAATGTCGAACAGTTGTCTCCTGCACAACTCACTTTGGTAACGAGCAAAGGAGAGCTGTACTAAAAAGTAGTTTGAGAAACGACTCCCTCTGAAGTAAAGTAGTTTTAAGAAAGGGGTAATTTCAAAATATTTGAATATATAAAAAAAGGCTTTAGGCCTGAAGCCCTTTTAAGCATTCGAAAGCACACACAACTTACTGTGCAACAAGGCTGTTTTTCCTATTATTTTCATGCAACTTCGATGACCAATTGAGCCCAATTGTTCACAGATTTGTTAGTAATATATGTTGAGATACACCAAGTGAGAATACTGATCTTTGTTAATTACCAAACGTGTCCGGTGCCTTTAATTGAACAAGAAAAAAAATCAATTTCTCAGCCAGTGCAGATGGACGTGACATTTGCACAATCATTTCAGGCAGTCTTTATTTCTCATGATGTCCCATCTTAATATAACACAGTGGCTGAACATAGGCGTACTCATTAGTAACACTTACCCAATCCCCCAAACCAAATAATAACCCCCTTTGATTGTAGACTGCCAACTTAAATCCCTTTTAGATGCCTGTCCTTGCTCAGGCATGCTTGTCCTTTTATTCTTTTGTTTGGTATATCCATATCATTACATTCTTATCACTTCTGTCTCTCATTACCATATATAGTTGTCTTAATGTCTCTTCTCTGGTGGATCGCTCGGCAATTTCCACGGCGAGGATTTGTAATTAAGTTGTCAACATTGGATGATTACGGCGTGTAAGGGCGGAAGGTACGGGGGGAAACGTGAGCTGAGCCCCCCACGGTATTGATCGGGCGGTCGGTACCGTCGCTCGGTCCATTAAAGATTATCCTTGCATCTCGCTCGCCGGTCCTGGCGCGGCCTTCTGTCTTATCTACAGTCAAAGATCCGACGGCTGTTTCAGTCCGAGGTTCATTGTTTTTCGGACGGATAATTAAAACTATAGAACAACACATCAAAGCGTACTTTCTTGTTCTCTGCAGTTTCTTGTAATTATTCTGGTTTTGAATGAAGGCAAGGACTCTCACATGAAAGCGAACTTAATCACTAATAGGCAGTAACCCAATGGAGAGAAGACAATGAAGCAAGTTTCAGTTTTAGGTATTTGACTTTATAGAGCACATCAATGTATAAGAGTACATTCACTGCTATATTCTGGTCTGCAGTTTCATCTTATTTCATTGATTGATTATGGTTGTGAAGCCGATGACTCTCAGAAAAGCGAACTTAGTGTCTGTATTAGCCAAGAACCCAATGGAGAGAAGACTATAGGCAGAAAGTTTCAGTTTAAGGTGTGGGAGGAAAAACCCAGAAAAATATTCCAGGAAAACCCATAATAACCTTTAAGTGGTCCAGCATTTCTGATAGTTGCAGACCAATGTGGAAGTTTCGCGCACTATTGACTGATCCCTTTTTTCCGCTCGAAAACACAGTGCATTGTGTGATATTTCGGTTCGTTCACTTGAAATGCAAAAATGGGCATTTTGAGGTGATTTTTGTGTGAATATTATTGTTTAAGACACAGGACAAATTTGCATGCGGCCTATATATTGATAACTTTTAATGTTTTAAACCCACTTTTGAAATAAAATAATGTCTATGGAAAACAAAAAATGCATTTTGGGATTGGGTAAAACATGGTCTACAATTCACTCGACGAAATAGTCGTAAATAACTCCAGATTGTCACCTGACGCTAAAGGCGACAGGCTCCACACATCCGTATACACATTCCCTATAATTACTTGGTAGTGCAGACTGAGTCACATTCGCCAAAGATCGTTGCGTAACTACGGTTCCGTTCCACTTAGCAAATATCAACTCCGCGGAAATTGTCAATTTCTTTTACCACTCCATTTTGTTTCTCTTTGAAAGAGAAGCAAGTTGTAAACTTTTCAGACTGTTCCATTTCTTATACGGGTAAATACCTATGTCTGTTTGTTTGTTGGGATGTTGGGGTGTTTGTTTTGTTTATTTTTGGTGAAATTGATTAATTTTTGCGCACTCTACCAAAATTAAATCCGCCGCAAATTGTCAATTTCCTTTACAACTCCACTTTGTTTCTCTTTGGAAAGAGAAACAATTTGTTTAGACTGTTCCATTTGTTTTGAGGGGGTAAAATGAAATACTTGTGAATTAACTTTGCTCTTTATCAATATGTTTTTATGCTAACAATTGATTTGGGTAGTTACCAATATCAGTGCCTTTAACCATTGTTTTCTGCTAAACAGCTTCATGAAACTGGGCCGTGTAGTTAAATATCCATGGTGGGGAAACAACTAGATGAGAGGCAACTTCAAGATTTTCGAAACAATTGCAACACGTTGGCAAGATTATAGTTGATGTGAACATTAAGCACTGTGGCGTGCGCTATATGCAGGGGACCCTTCTGAGTTTAAGCCGCTTTGTGTTTGGCAGATCTCGGCCTCAAAACAACAAAGACTCCAGACGGGATCGGCATACGATAGCAAGCGAGGACAAATAAGATGTCAGCAATGAAGCGCTCTTAATTTTCTTTGGCACTTAATTCTTGTCTAGTTGATAATAGAGACAAACAGTGTTCATCTTCGTTTTGGGATATCTAGTGTGCATTCATCAATTAAAGCCGAACAGAAATAAAAACAGGTTTAGCGTCCCCGCCCGCTTCCTTTTTCAGGGATGTGATTTCTCCGTTTTTTAACGGATTTGTTTTTTTCTTTTTTTTTCCCCTAAAAAAAGCGTTCTGGGTTATTTTGAATATAATACAAAAATTAGGAAGAGATATAACCATATAATAAAACACCCCAGATTGCATGGTAGTGCTTTTAAAGGCAGTGGACACTATTGGTAATTACTCAAAATAATTATTGGCATAAAACCTTTCTTGGTGACAAGTATATGGGGAGAGGTTGATGGTATAAAACGTTTTGAGAAACGGCTCCCTCTGAAGTGCCGTAGTTATCGAGAAAGAAGTAATTTTCCACGAATTTGATTTCGGGACCTCACATTTAGAACTTGAGGTCTCGAAATCAACCATCTAAACGCACACAACGTTGTGTGACAAGGGTTATTTTTTCTTTCATTATTATCTCGCAACTTCGATGAATTTTCACAGGTTTGTTATTTTATGCATATGTTGAGATACACCAAGTGAGAATACGGGTTTTGACAATATTACCAATAGTGTTCAGTGTCTTTAAATTTTTTGTCTTTTTTGTTCTCTCTCAACAATCTGCTTTTTAGAGGCCGGTGTCACAGGGAATTCTGCATCTCCCCCCCCCCCGAATGGGGGTTAAACATGGGCTAATGAAGGAGGAGTATTCAAAAGAGGATGCTATCAGAAGTAGTTTGTACACCGTTTGGGGGACCGACTCTCAAAGGGGACATCAATATAAATACGAACAATTTTATTTATTTTAACGATCGCAGCAAAAGAAATCATTAAAAAAGTAACCCATTCGTACCGTCTGTATAATATCATATGTCAGGCGGCCATTTTTGAAGAGAAAAAAATCCTTTCTTAAAAAAAAATGAGGACGCTAAACATGTTTATTTACTTTTGGCCAAACCCACTGAAAGTTCACCCCCACAAATGGACTCCATTGACGGGACCCTCTCCCCCCTATCAGAGCCTCCCAACCTCGCTCATTTATTCCACTCCACATTTCAAGACTGCTCTATTCTGTTAGATTCAAGGGGAGGAGAACTTCTTGTAAACACATTCTATTAGGTGTCCTTTTTCGAATAATTCCTAATGGTAGGAATAATTGTGCATACTTGATGTTGAGGTCACTTCACATTAACTATATAAAGTCGGTTTAAGTCAGTTTTAATCTCCACTTAAAGGCAGTGTATACTTTTGGTATAATCAAAGACCAGTATCATCACTTGGTGATCACTTTAAAGCATAAACAAACCAATATCCAAATGTTGTCGTATTTTTTATTTATATTTATTATTTTTATTTTTTTTATGATACAACAAATAAAATCCAGTTCAGCCTCCTTAAGTCCGTGAAGCTGTTATTTCTTAAATAAACAATATTAATACACATTTGGTCTCAATTGGTCATCAAAGTTGCCAGAAATTAATAAAAGAAAAAACACTATTATTGCAAAGAATATATATATATCAAATATTTCGGTGATCAATGCATCCCTCTTTTCCCAAAACTACATTTAAATTGTGTCTTTATATACGATGCTCGCGCCAGAAAAAATCCACCATCCGACAGAAATGCTGCTGACTAAAATACGGTCAGAATAGCATTTTTTGCTTATAGTTCAATTGCCAGAATCAAAATAATTCCAATATGAACATGAAACAAAGCTTTGTAAAAAAACATCACCCGTTTTTGTCTTCGTTTTGCTCGTTAATTAAACCTTGCCCATCGAATTTGGTTGACAAAGTTGGTCCGGCCATGGTGTGTTTAATGTAAAATTGATGTGTGAAGTTGTTGAATGTTTCACAAAACATTGGTGCAATTTCCTTTAAAATGCAATTGTATTTTGAAGGACTGAATGTGCTTGTTAGAACCTTGTGTGATTCTCTTTTGGGAGGAGTGTTGGCCTTAAAGAAAAGCTATTGGTGTGGTCTCGACGTTTCGAGGAGTAAGCACGGTTGTCTTCAGGAGTGTGTGTTGTTTTGTGATAAACATTTTGTCTGAATCTTATTTATGAGTCCATATTTTTACTTTCATCAGATCTTTAAAATATTCCTAACGATGGCCAAAAATAAAGAAATCACCCGAGTTCGACTAGTCAAGGTATGTAACATAATATTTACATCAAAATATCATAACTTAAAGGTGTTATACATGATTGGTATGGGCTAAGTAACCATCTGAAAGCTTATTGATTAAGAAGTGAAGCATTTTGTCTGTGGACTATTTCCCTCTGAAACGAAGTTTTATTCGATAAAACTGTGTCTGGAAACCTAAAGAAACGGTGATTTGGGGCAAACCAAAATTAAGTACAATGTGTTTATATGCTAAAAATTGTGCAGGATTTTCACACAGCAGATAAAGCCCCAAATTTTATCATTTCATTTTGTCATTTCATATTTAGTTGATTACACAAAACATGAACACCGTGCGCCTATTTTGTCAGCTCTACCAATCCTGTATAATACCTTTAAGTTATTATCTTCAAAGTTTGTTCATCGAAACGTAACTTGACCGCTCACTGTCTTTGATTGGTTTAGTTTTATACAAAGACTTTTGGTAAGAGTTGTTGGAGTCAAACTTATAAACATAAATCGATTTAAAAAGATAATGCACATCACACCTGGCACAACTCAAGGATTTATCTTTCTATATAATGTGAACAGCAATTATTGTCCCCTACATCTGTCAGTTCATCTTCTCATTGAGCGACAGATGCGAGCCGACATTGTTCAAATTGCCAATTGATTCTTTCTGAATGGGATTTCTGCGAGGGATTTCACGTATAAGGAACAACGAAGGGCTGTTCAGATCATGTTCAGATTTTGTATCTGTTATTTGGAGGGGGCACGCTTAGTTGTTTGGGATACTTAAAGAAAGGGATATACTTTTAGTAATAATTGTCAAAGACCAGTATCATCACTTTGTCAATCCCAACATGTATATCTACGAAAATTTGGGCTCAATATTGGTCATCGAAGTTGAAGAGAAATAATGAAAGACAAAATACTATTTTTGCACAAATTTGTCTCGTTTATTAGGATCTGCACGCTTAAAGACAGGGTATATTTTTAGTAATAATTGTCAAAGACCAGTATCCTCACTTGCGTGTATCCCAACAAATAACAAGTCTGTGAAAATTGGGCTCAATTGGTCATCGAAGTTGAAGGGAAATAATGAAAGACAGACAAAACACTATTTTGGCACGAATTTTGTCTGTTTATTTGTTTATTTGTTTGGGGTGCTCGGTGTTTTGTTTTATTTTTCAAAGTTTGACAATCATGGATAATTTAGGAACGTTTTGTTGTCATGAATACTTCTTACCTTGTGTGTTACCAATGTGTTACTTCGGCTGAACCCCTTCCCGCAGACGTCACATATGTACTTCTTGTGCTGTGTGGGCTTCAGGTCGAGTTGGTCCGACGTTTCTTCGTTGTTGATATCAGGAGTTTGTTGGTAGCTTGGGGGGCTTTGCACTACGTCATCAAGCTTGCTCTCATCATGCGATAAGAAAGGATCGTTTTCCTCCGTGACTGCCTCATCGTTTGATAGTTCATTTCTGTCCTGGCAATCTGGGTTGTTCTGGATGTACTCCAAACCCAGTATAGGTTGCCTAGCCGACCTCTTGGATAGCACACGCTCTTTCGGATGCTCTGAACTTCTCAAGAAGTTCCCGTGCTGTGATAAGAAGCCGGCTTGAACTTGAGATGGACTTAAGCTCTTGTGATGTCTTACACCTTGGGTTGGTGGGTGGTTGACGTTTAAGGTGGTATTGGTGTGGTATGTGTATGGATCTTCAAGGTTGTATCGACTTGAAACCTCAAAGCCACCTTCTCTAACTGGGCTATCGGAGGTCAATACCATCACGCGCTCTTGTTTACAGAATGACCTGTAGCCATCAAGCCCGCTACCCCAGTCAGTAGAGTAACGGTTAAAGTCCACGCCTTGAAGTGAAGGTGATTGGGTTGGTGAATCGCCAACTGTGAGTGAGCGTAGACCTGAAGCTGGTGTAGGGCCACCAAGCCCTCGTTGGAATCGAGTTGGATTCCACGGGCGCGGTAAAACAACTTCGACTGGAGTCACAGTTTCATTTGAATGTGTAGACTCACTATCAGGTGTGATGACACCGTGACGTCTCACTTGAAGATCTAGCGGTTCATCTCTGTAGGTACCTGACTTGCCTTCCCATGATTCGCCATCCAAGTAATCACTTGAATATAACTTTGGTGTGGCGCTGCTTTGAATGTCGTCTGCTTGAACATAACTTGGTCGAACATGTTCAAAGGCAGACGTGGATGAAATACGTAAGGGTGACTGTTTTGAATATTTAAGCCGTGATAAATCAATCGGTTCTGGCGTAGGATCCAGACCACGCTCCTCAACACAACGTGCGGATTGTGTTTGGGCGACAGGGTTTAGCACACTCTGTTCTTCAGTTTTTAAATAGTTAGAAAAAGTGATGCGGTGTTTTGACTGTTCTTTGAAGGTGCTTGGCTCATATGAATCAAGTGCATTATAGCGACTTGGGTAAATGTCAACTTTAAGAGGTTTCTTTAAGTCAACATCTTCAACAGCATCTGAAGGAAAACAAACAATTTTGCTTAGATTAATTGATATCATAATTTCTTATTAGAAGAAAATAAATGTATTCAAATTTTCTAGTTATCAAAAAAGCCATTCATTAAACCGTGGCACATACCATATCCCATTTTAAATGAGGGTATTGTGCAATTGTAATAACTCAAACAATAATAATGACCATAACATTTATTACTTGGAAGAACCACTGCACCTGTTGAAAAAAAAAAACATCTGGAGAAACGCTTCCATTCAAAATTTGGCGGGGAATAGTTTTTTTACAGAAGTTTAAAGCCATTGGACACTTTCGGTAAACAGTATTGTCCAAGGCCCACACTTCGTGTATCACAACTTATATATCAAATGACAAACCAATATGAAAATTTAGGCTCAATCGGTCATCGGAGTCGGGAAAAAATAACGGGAAACCCCCGCCCCTGTTTCCTCACGTTTCGCCGTGTCATGACATGTGTTTAAAATAAATCCGTAATTCTCGATATCGAGAATTGATATTGTTTTAATGTTTTCTCAAAAAGTAAAGCATTTCATGGATTAATATTTCAAGAGAAGTCTTTCACCATTGCCTTCTGTAAACCCTGTAAGTTGTTTGCAAATCTGTGAACTTTTAATTTTGTTTCTATTCCGAAAGTGTACAATGGCTTTAAACTATGTACTGGTACCTCCTTTAAAAAGAGCAGCATGTCCTGCCTCCTTAACCATTCGATGTGAATGGCCCCACCCTCTTTATTTTGATAATTTCAAGTGGCTATAAGACGATAATAGCTCGTGGCACGACATGTCCACATAGAGCATGGACTCTCTGCAGGCACATTTTGCACACAGTACACCTTCAACGCAATAAAACATAAAACATGCGCTTGTGTGGGGCGAGGAGGGGTCTGGTTTGAGATCACTCTTTGTATGTAAAACGCTTCAGGTCTGAAGTAGTTTTAATATTTGAGTGAGAAATTACTTCTTTCTCGAAAACTACGTCACTTCAGAGGGAGCCGTTTCTCACAATGTTTATACTATCAACCTCTCCCCATGACTCGTTACCAAGTAAGGTTTTATGCTAATAATTACTTTGAGTATATTACCAATAGTGTCCACTGCCTTTAAACCATTTCGACCTGGCCTAATATGCAGTCATTTGGCCGCAGTTTTGTTGCAAAATAAGGGGAACAAAATGAGAAGTATAATCAAATGTTGAATGTCCAGGAGTTACTGATTCGCTTTTCGGCATATACTCTCCGTTGCTTGCTGGCGTTCGGCACTTTCGCCTTCACTCTCTTGTTTCTTCAGTCACGCTATGCCAGGCCTGTATGATTCGGTTTTGAAAGGGCGCCAAAGCATTTTCTCCTTGTTAAAGGGCACTCTATTTTTTTACTGGAGCATGAGTGGCAATCGCCATCGTTGCCTCCGTGAAGTAATCAGGCTTGTTATTCGTTTGATGGATTTCTGTTTACTTATTATTTTGTTTGTTTGTTTGTTTGTCGTTTATTTGTTTGTCTGTTTGCTTGTCTGTTTGCTTGTCTGATTGTTTGTTTGTTTGTTAGTTTGTTTGCTTGTTTGTTTGCTTGTTTGCTTGAGCTTCATCCTACCTGTATTGTAGTCTCTTTCCAGTCGCTCGTGTTGGTTTGTCCTGGTCTTCTTGACAAGGAAAGCCCTCGGCATGTTGAAACAAAAGGCGTCAAAGACCGTCTTTAGACTGCAAGAGAAATGAACAAGTTGTTACAAAAGTAATTTCGAGTTTTACTCCACCTTTAAAGGCAGGGTCATATTTTTTTAATATTTCTTTTAAATACTTTAAACATATGTATTGGAAACTTATTAAAAAAGAGCAAGTCACTTGTGAAAGTGTTTAAGCCGAAGACAGTGTCTATACTTGCCGAGAACTGTGAAATGGTATTATGGCCGATTATACCTTATCTGCTAAGCATACTTTATTTGGTTTAGCTATTGTCTTTGCTTATAGACGATGTGACCTGTGACGTCACATGTTTACAAAAGAGCCACCAAGCCTGGACTTCCTGAAGGCATAATTTGTACACAGCCCAATGGAAAAAAACATAAAATCTTAAATTTTATGAAAATTGCACTGTCCAACTCTTATCAACGTTTGATTTGATGAAAGGGGGCACATCTCAAAACTTTTATTTTCATAACTCTTGGATTTTGTGTTGGAAATTATAACACAAAATTTCAACTTTCCCATATGACCTGTGCAGTATCTTGCCTGCCAGATACTAGCTAAAGAATGTACATGGTCACACCTATGGTCTGTTTCAAGTCGCTTAGACAAGTATATACTTCAATGGTCATAAAACTTTAAAGCAAGATAGATTATTTCATTGTTATCATAAAACGAAAACAGTGGCATAAAATAGTATACAAGCTAAGGTATTACAGTAAATACAAATATGCAGGTACTTAAAGTAAGAAAACACCCGCTTCGAAAGTGGAGACGTTATTTATTATCAAAACATGTTTTGTTTTCTGTTTTTATCGTAGTAGTATTTCAAAATATAAGACGGGGCGAGCCCAAAGTATTAGGTGTGTTTATTCACTTCTTAGTTTGAGTAGTTAATACCTACATGTCAAATATAACGTAAACACAAAAGCTTAGCATTTCTTTACCTGCAAAAATGCAGGGCGATTAGAACTTACACTGATTAGGTAAATTTTCACCACCGGAAGCTGCAGACAGACTTAATACCATTTTATTTTTTTCTTGTCTGACCATAGGTATGAAGCTTTCATTTTAAGTACGATGCGGGCAGTGATTCTCGTATACGAGAAAATTTTCCTCACTTAGGACTAGTCCTATGAATATTTAAAAACACTGGACACTCTTGGAATAGTCAAAGACCAGTCTTTTCACTTGCTGTATCTCAACATACGCATAAAATAACAAACCTGTGGAAATTTGAGCTCAATCGGTCATCAAAGTTCCGAGATATTAATGAAAGAAAAAAGCACAATCTGAGGCGAAATCAAACTCGTGGAAAATTACTTCTTTTTCGAAAACTACGTCACTTCCAGAGAGAGCCGTTTCTCACAATGTTGCACTACTATACACTTCTCCCCATTACTCGTAATCAAGGAAGGTTTTATTATAATAATTATTTTGAGTAATTAATAATAGTGTCCATCACTGCCTTTAAGGAGTTATTAAAATACTAGTAAGGCTAGTCCTAAGTTAGGGCGTGTAACTCGTCCTAACTCGAGATAGTCAATAACTATTTGTGAAATCTATCTACACACTTTTCAAAACGTCGAGACGATTTTATGTCTTATCAAATCCAAATCTAAAAACGCATCATAAAGGGATGGTAGATCATTGGTTATTGGAAGAGTACATTCATTCAAATCTCCTAGTTTTCAAGTTAAAGAGTAGGCCTACATTCGTTCAAATCCAGTTTTCAAGAAACTTATCATAAAGGGATGGTACATCATTGGTTATTGGAAGAGTACATTCATTCCAATCCTCTATGTGTTTAAGAAACATATCATAAAGGGATGATACATCATTGGTTATTGGAAGAGTACATTCATTCCAATCCTCTATGTGTTCAAGAAACATATCATAAAGGGATGATACATCATTGATATTGGAAGAGTACATTCACTCAAATCCTCTAGTTTTCAAGAAACTTATCATAAAGGGATGGTACATCATTGGTTATTGGAAGAGTACATTCATTCCAATCCTCTAGTGCTCAAGAAACATATGATATGGTACATCATTGGTTATTGGAAACGTACATTCATTCAAATTCTTCAGTTTTCAATAAACATATCATAAAGGGATGGTACATCATTGGTTTTTAGAAGAGTTCATTCATTCAAATCCTCTAGTGTTCAAGAAAAAAAACATCATAAAAGTACATTTTATAAAGGATGATAAATCAAACGTAGTCCCACATACCTTGAAGGAAAACACTGATTGTAAAAAGCGGCTTCACTGAGTGACGGATATGCGAGCTAAAGACGCCACTATTATTATTATTATTATTATTATTACATCATCATTGGCTGTTTTTTAGAGCGCATTTATTCCAATCATCTTTGTTCTCCATGGTAGCATTTCTCGGAAGAACTTGTTTTGAAAAGTATATGTGAATGGTTTAAGAAACTGCTTACCTATACTTGACTCAGATGAAGTGTATTCCTAGCCTATTGGTCGTTTAACTCAAAAATACTCAGTTTACAGAAGGGCGTCTACCGTACCTTTTGCTTCTTGGTAAAATCGCAAGTGATGGGTAGAAAGTTGCCAACACACCAAGCCCAGTCGACGTAGTGCGACTTATGTGTTGTGATTGAAACTCCAAGCAAAGGATAGTCACTCTTTTGTGTTATCTCCTAAAAGCAAATGGACAATAACTGAAGATGCGACTGGCCCTGCCTTCATTGCATCCTTTGTTTCCCTACTAATCCTCATTTTGATGTGCAAGAGCCGTGGTTCAATAGGCCCACGGGAGCCTTCGATCCGTCAATACTTTGGTGACAAAGGAAGACGGGTTAGAAAGGATAGGGGGCCTGAAATCTCTTCATTAACTTATTGGAACCTCTCCAGTGATGTAGAATTGTAAAGTGACTTGTGGACAAAGTGAAGTGCTGGCGTGTACGTAAACAGCTTTAAGATGTGCTACCATATATGAATATATACATCTGCTACCATTCCTTATACACAACTTAATTAGAAACCAAAGTACGGTGTTATTCACACGACAGCAATGTTAACAACGGTCCCATGCTTAATATTAGCACAGTTGTAAAAAGTAGAAATTGTTTGATTTTGTTTTACAAGAGCCCTTGGACAGACACAAATTACTGTGCTTTCACACGATGTACATTTTTACAAAAATGTACAACAATGCTCAAATTTCGCAAGGGACCCTTGCTAAATAGCTGTTGTGTGAAAGGGACTTGTTGAGTAGTGCTTGAAGCTTTGCATGGTGTGGATAAATAGGAAGAAAGTATTTTTGTTAAAGTAGGATTTGAAACTTTGCTTGGTGGAAATACGATGGTTTGCGGTAACATGATTATCATGAATGATAATTTATAAATTGAATTGGGTGGTTCTATAAACAAATGATAAACTTGCAGGTACAACCATGTGTACAAAAATGTTTATGGAAATATGTTGGCTCTTACAAGAACCGGTGTGTTCTCGACGTTTCGAACAGTAATACTCTGCTCGTCTTCAGGAGAAACCGAAAGATAATATATTATTGTGACAGATGTTGTGTTTTGATCTTAGAAGAACGTAAAAACGGTCTCGACGTTTCGAACATGTACTTTGTTGATCGTCATTGTTGTTCTCATATTCTTTGTGTATGCCTATAGTGGTGGTCATGAGTATTGGTTAAAATTAGTCGTCGTTTTAAAGAGTGTACTCTGTATGTCTCATGAGGAACGGGAATTGTTTTTAATTATTTGTATAAACAAAGTATGGTTGCCAACTTTCGAGAAAAAAATACAATATTTTTATCTGGAGGCCTTTCTAATCATAAAGAGAGCCTTGCTCTATGGTTTTTATTAAACACATCTCGAAATAAATATTTCCAGTCTGTACAGTATACTGTACGGTAGAAGTCGAGAAAGAGCATTTAAAGACACTAATTCAAAATAATTATGGGTTTATAATGACATATGTATGTGTTCTCTTATTGTGATTAGAGATTATTGAAAGATGATGGTTCTGAAAATTATCGGATTGAAAGACTCACTCATCATAAAACGAAACCTTAAAAGGTTTGGATACCTTTTGTAGATCAAGTTTCTTTTGCCATGACATGAATCCATACTCATGAATGAAGAGGTATATAATATAATTTACGTGTAGAAATTTCAGCTTCATTTTGTGATCAAGTTTTTGAGAAAACAATCACAGAGCAATGTTATCAGGAGAGTCGCGTACATACAGTGTACATGCTAACATATTTTCGTCACCCCTAAGACGGACATTATTTTCGTGACATTGTTTTACCCATTTCGCAAAAACTACAGCACCTCAGCTAGTCACATTTTAAGGGAACCTTTCTACCAACATTATCTTTAAACCGTGTACGTTTAATTGTGGTGTTTTGTGTCGTACACAAAGTACAGTTCAGAGGCATCTGATAGAACGGATAATACACCCAGACCGAATGGGGCCACAACACGCGCGTTATCCCCAGTCAATACCTACCATCGTGTTTTGTTAAACGTGCCCCGGGGCAAAAGGCTCCCTTTTCCCCGTACCCCCTTGCCCCCATCACGCCCGCTACCAGTACGACTAATTCAACCGTTGTGATGTAACATGGCCAGGGTGGATTTCACAAAGAGTAAGGACTAGTCTTATCTTGAGTTAGGACGAGTTACTCCTGACTACAATCCCGGCCAAAATGCTTGGGCCGTCCACTCCTAACCTTATATAAAACCATCCCCTCTCCATTTTCCCATTGACAATGAACAATTTCTCCCCCACCCTACCCCCCCCCCCCCCGTCCCCGCTCAATGTTGACTGTTAAGTGCAGAACCGAAGACCGGCAGTTGGAACCACCATTGAATTGAAAGGGGGCAGGGGGGCCCAACGAGACATTGCCGAGATTGTAACCGTACGTTTTTGATATAGGTCTTAAATTAGGACACCTTTGATAATCGCCAAAGACCAGTCTTCTTACTTTGTGTTCCTATCGATAAAAAATGCTTAGAATAATTAATATGTGAACATTTTTACTCAATTGGTCAGCGAAGCTGCAAGAGGATAATGACAGAAATAAACACACTTTTCGCACAAAATGTGTGTGCTTTCAGATGCCTAAAAAGGTATATAATTCTTCAAGGCCTGAAGTCTTTTAATATTTTAGTGGGAAATTACCTCTTTCTCAAAAACTACGTTCTTCAGAGGGAGCAGTTTTTACAATTGTTTTGTACAATCAACAGCTCCCCATCGCTCGTTACAATAAGTGTTTATGCTGTAAACATTATTTTTAGTGTTCACCAATAGTTTTACGTAACCACTTCAACTTTTGATAGATAATTGTTGTCATCTAAAAATAGCCATTTTTCTTTCTTTCGTTATTCCCAAAAGTTGATAAAACGAGGAAGATGGTGGTAGCAGTTTAATAGTATTTTTGTGTGTATTGTCTACCAAAAGTTGCTAAGTCAACGGCCGATTTCACGAAACGTTAGGATTAATCCTATCTCGAGTTAGGACGAGTTGCTCATCGTCCTATAACTTACAATGGGTTCAGTGCGTCTAGGTTACGGAACTTTACACGTCCGAAAGTCCTAAGGTTAAACCAAAGTTTTTTGTTAGGAAGGGTTTGGTGAATGAAATCGACGGCTGCAAAAAAGGCATGAAAAGTCACCACATTCCCAAATCCCTTGTCTTCGATCGTGCGTGGATGGAGGGCACAATGACAGAACAAAATACCCGGACCGTGCCACCCCATGACGTTCCAAGACAAAGGCGCAGCCGGGGTGCTATCAGAGGGTTTCACCTGGTATGGGTTTTTGAAGATACACTCTCGCGTATAGGAAGCGGGCGCTTAAAGGCACTGGAAACTATTGGTAATTGTCAAAGACCAGTCTTCTCACTTGGTGTATCTCAACATATGCACACAATTTCAAACCTGTGAAAATTTGAGCCCAATTGATTGTGGAAGTTGCGAGATAATAATAAAAGAAAAAACAACCTTATCTCACGAAGTTGTGTGTTTTCAGATGCAAGTTGATTTCGAGACCTCATCTAATTCTGAGGTCTCGAAATCAAATTCGTGGGAAATTACTTCTTTCTCGAAAACTACGGTTTTTCAGAGGGAGCCGTTTCTCAAATTGTTTTATACTATCATCCTCCCCATTACTTGTTACCAATTAAGGTTTTATGTAAATAAATACTTTGAGTATTTACCAACAGTGTCCACTGCCTTTATTAGGCACTGGACACTATTGGTATACTCATCAAATATTTCTAAGCATAACAACTTATGTGCACCAAGCAATGGAGAGCTTTCGACAGTTCAAAACATTGTGGGAAACGGCTCCCTCTTAAGTAACGTAGTTTTTGAGAAAGGTAATTTCTCACTCGAATAATAAAAGACTTCAGCCAAAGCCTTTTGTTAGGCAGATGAAATCATACAAACTTGTGGAACAAGGATGTTTTTCTGTCATCTTGGAACTTTGATGAACAATTAAGCCAAAATTTTCACAGATTTGGTGTTTTGTGCTTTTTGTTAGTAAGGATATACCAAATGAGAATACTGGTCTTTTAGGCTTCGAGAAAGACTTCGCTGGACGCCATTAACCTTTTTTTTCTCTCGCGAAAACGCTTTAATTTAAGCCTTTTCTCGACGCATCCGACAGTGTTGAAACGAAAAACGTGTAAATATTGTTAAATATTATAGCAATATATTTAGTTTTCTTAATTCCATGTACATCTACTTGCTGGGTTTAGATTATTTTCTTCTGAGCATTTGAATTGCTTTAAATTCTACTACCGCGGAGTAGATTTTTGCCGGAATTCGTGAGACTGCTCTAATGTTGATGCTGCTAAAGCTATAGTGTTTACTCGGTAATATTATACTTACCTCCATTTTAAAATAAACATGGGTTAAAAAACAAAAACAAAAAAATTTAATGGAAATCTGTCCTACCCAAAACCTCTGAAACGAAAATCTTACCTTTTGTGTTTAAAGCAATGCGGCTAAGTCAGTGAGTATAGGCACAAGCCAGGCGGGCAACCGGCATCAAAAAATGCAGAGAGCTTTTTGGGCCTGGACAAACTTAGAGTTTTTGATTTCAGCCGAAATGATATCACCTCTGTTGTGTCCTGCCCCGCTCTGATCATTAGTCTTAAGCCGACAGTGCGAATCAGATAAATATCAATTTGAATATGCAAATGTCCTTTTTTTTTTAGTTGAGGTGGGCAGGGACATCATTAGATCTTCCTTTGGATAAGATGTACGGTGAGGACACGTGACTGTTACGTAACATTGATAGATCATGGAGTCCTGTGGGTGCTTATTGATTGCCTTGTGGGACCCCCAAGTTAATTCGGTCGCACACAAAAAAACGCTGGTCGTCTCTTGGAAAACAAAAAACAAATCCACTTTAGTTGTTTCTGGGCCTTGAAATGTCTTCTCTTTTTATTACCAGGGCCCAATTTCATAGAGCTGCTAAGCAAAAAAATTTGCTTAGCATGAAATTTTTGCCTTCATAAAAACAGGTTTTCCAACCAAATTTCCATGTGGTTTTCAAGATAAGCCAACAACACCTGAATACCAGTAACGGGCAATATCCATCAAATGAATATTTTATTGGTAATCCTGTTTTTATCAAGGAAGAAATTTCATGCTAAGCAAATTTTAGTGCTTAGCAGCTCTATGAAATTGGGCCCAGGTCATAGACTGTTTTGTTTTTCAATCTCTTCTTGTCCTAACCATTCCTCAAAAACTGTGGCATTTATGCAATTCTATAGAGAAGTTTTCCACTCTGTTTGAAATAATAATAATTTATGTGAACATTGTATTTTCGTTTGAGCGTTTTATGTGATATCTTTGCTGTGTAGATTTGTTCTTTGAAAACTTGTCTTGTCACTTATACCGACTATTCATTTTGTTAACGACTCTACGTTAAGTGGTTACAGCATACGTCAGTAAATAACAGATACAATGTCTAATTGAGTTCAAGTAAAGACGGGCAAATGGCGATTTTACTGCGAAAATAAGAAATGAGAGAGGTCTCAAGCGTGCTTGCTGATTATTAATGCCAAGAAGAGGGCTATTTGAACCAATATTAGAGCCTCTCATATCATTATTGTAAACAAGACTTTGTAACTTTGCTAATCCCTTTTTTTGCTCATAATGCTTTGTTCGTATTAAAGTTTATAGCCTTATTTGGCACCGGACACCTTTGGTTACCAGTCTTCCCACTTGGTGTATCTCAACATTATGCACAAAATAACAAACCTGTGAAAATTTGAACTCAATTGGTCGTTGAAGTTGCTAAAGAAAAAACACTATTGTTACACGAAGTTGTGTGCTTTCACGTGTGAGATCTCAAAATCAATTCAAATAATTATTTTACTGAGAAATTACTTCTTTTCTCAAAAACTACGTTACACAGAGGGATCCGTTTCTCACAATGTTTTACACTATCAACTTCTCCCCATTGCTCATTAACAAGTAAGTTGTTATGCTAACAATTATTTTGAGTACTAACCAATAGTGTCCAGTGCCTTTAAAGGAACACGTTGCCTTGGATCGGTCGAGTTGGTCTTTGAATAGCGTTTGTAAGCGTTTGTTATAAAATGCATGGGTAGAAAGGTGTTTTAAAAGTAGAATACAATGATCCACACAAACATGCCTCGAAAATGCACGGTTTTCCTTTTACCTCGTCGGCTAACACGGTCGGCCATTTATGGGAGTCAAATTTTTGACTCCCATAAATGGCCGACCGTGTTAGTTCGCAGAGTAAAGGGAAAACCACGCAATTTCAAGGCAAAATAATTGTGTGGATCATTGAATTCTACTTTTAAAAGATCTTTCTATCCATATGTATTTTAAAACTAACGGTTACAAACGCCTTTTATAGACCAACTCGTCCGATCCAAGGCAACGTGTTCCTAAGTAAAGCCGGGCAAATTGTCGACACTGCAGATATGGCCATAATAATAAGAAAGCATATGGTTTGAACCCGAAGCGTGCATGCTTGTTGATTAGGCCCTACGCCAAACGTAGGCCTTTTGTAAGTATTTTCAGAGGCTCTTAGATAATAATGACAAACAGTGTCACTTTGCTGATTCTCTTTGGATGTTTATGATCAGTTATTTTGGCATCAAGAAATATCAAAATTGTCTCACAAGATTTTAAGGTTTTGCGTTTATTTTAATGAATCGTGAGTTGGTCTTTGAAAAGCGTTCTGTAACCGGTTGTTATAAAATGCATATGGGTAGAAAGATGTTTTAAAAGTAGAATACAATGATCTACACAAATATGCCTCGAAATTGCGTGTTTTTCTTTTTACCTCGTCGACTAACACGGTCGGCTATTTATGGGAGTCAAATTTGACTCCCATAAATGGCCGACCGTGTTAGTTCGCGACGTAAAAGGAAAACCGTGCAATTTTGAGTGATACTTGTGTGGATCATTATATTCTACTTTTAAAACATCTTTCTAACCATATGCATTTCATAACAAACGGTTTCAAACGCTTTTTGTATACCAACTCGTCCGATCCAAGGCAACGTGTGTTCCTTTAAAATTTGCTTTTAATTTCCATTACCTTTAAAAGTACACAAACGTATACCTTCCCTTTTAGATTTTCCAATGGAAGTGCCCTTTGCATATGTCTTGTTGTTGCAATGATGAAATGGCACATCAACCGTTCAGTTTTATCACCTCATTAAAATGACCTAATGCCAAGGGACTGTCATTAACGAGAATAACAGACAATAAAAATCCTCAATACAAACATCTATATACCAGCAAAGTAAAATTACTAGTTTTCAGTGTTTTTAATGAATATAATTGACCATTAAGATTCTCAATACAAACAAACTGCAGTAGGCTACCAGCAAAGTAAAACTGTTTTTCAGTGTTTTTAAAGAATATAACTAACCACCATCCTCAATACAAACAAGCTACCTGCAAAGTTAACCACTGCTTTTCCGTGTTTCCACGAATATCTGACAATCCCTCGCACACCCAAAAGGGCAGGGGACTGGTCCTTTTCAGTCGCTGGTCCCCGGTGCTGGAACGCCCTAACAAGTCATATTCGGAACACCAACACACTCCAGACATTCAAGAGTAAATTAAAAACACATCCATTCTCATAATCGTCTTTTCCGCAGCACTCTTCCAGCACATTGAATTTTGTAAAATGCGCTTTATAACTCTCGTTTATTATTATTATTATTAAACATCCTCAATACAAAATAGCAAAGTTACATTGCTTTCCAGTCTCCTATTTATTGGAAATTATTTCTCGATGAACCAGAAGAAGACGCAGCAGCTTTGCAGGTAGGCCTGTGACGTAATAGTGACGCGACACCCAGCGTTAAGTCCCACAAAGACGAGAAGATTTGTTCACTAAATGCACTGCCGTTTAAAGCAACGTAGGCCTAAAACTGTCTCATTATATGCAGACAGTAGATTTGTTGGGCATTGCGGCATTGTTTTCCTTTTTTATTTCGGAGGATAATTGTTTATTGACAACATTTCACAAAATCATTCATCAAATCGTTAAAACATGAGAAAAGTGAAAGCAAGACACGGCGTTTTTTTAAAAAGAAGCATTGCATTCTCACACATCATTTGATTGAGTGAAAAAAGGTCAAATAATTCCAATCATCTAGTTGTCAAGAAACATAAAGGGGTGGTACATCATCATGGTTGGTTATTGGAAGAGTAGGGCTGCGTAACTTCGAGAATGAAGCTGACGCGCAGAGTTTCTTTGCAAAATCGTGGTCAGAATAGGCGCTCTCGGACCCTTTGAGAATTCACGAGAAAATCCGAGTGTTCATTAGCGCGTCAGTAAAACGCTCCGCTTGGTGGGAAATATTTGAACGACAACACTTAAAATGAAGGAGGATTATCTTGAGATGTTTTTCTAAATGAAGGGTTGTCAAATTTGTTTAACCGTATGCACATTTTAAAGAAAACCCTTCGCAAAATGTGACATGAATATAACTCCTTTTTGATGAACCCTTCACGTTTGCCGTGACCCTGACTGTTTCCCGTAACATCATAAAACATAAACAAGTGATTTGCATAAAGAAACAAACAACCTTTCCACACTTGTTCAAATCTACTTCGATAACATAACAAAAATAGACATTTTCTGAGACTTAAATTTTAGCACAAAAACGTAAAAGTATTTATCAAAAAACCTCTGGAAATATTTTTTTTAAATTAATAAACAATTAGCCTGATCGAAAATGTAAACCTTTATGATTCACAAAACTAATTCGTATATTTTACCAAACTATGAGGTTTGATATTATAGTTTTTAAAAAGGACACCCACAGCTCATTATGTATTCAAAACACGTTTTGATGCGCGCGTACCATGAATATTTGCAAACAGAAGCACTTTTGAGAAGTTGCGCACAGACTGACGGCCTATATTCATTTCAATCCTCTAGTTTTCAAGAAACATATCATAAGGGATGGTACACCATAGGTTAATGGAAGAGTACATTCATTCCAACCCTCTAGTTACAAGAAACATATCTTAAAGGGATGGTACACCATTGGTTAATGGAAGAGTACATTCATTCCAATCCTCTAGTTTTCAAGAAATATATCTTAAAGGGATGGTACACCATTGGTTAATGGAAGAGTACATTCATTCCAATCCTCTAGTTTTCAAGAAATATATCTTAAAGGGATGGTACACCATTGGTTAATGGAAGAGTACTCATTCCAACCCTCTAGTTTTCAAGAAACAAGGGATGGTATACCATTGGTTATTAACTTCTTGGAAGAGTCAAATCCTAGTTTCAAGAAGCATAGGCCCCAAATGAAAGAAATCTGTTTAGTTATCGAAAATTGAGTGATTAGTTTTCAAGAGGCTGACACAATAGTGGTTTTATAGTATTTTAGAATATTTAGCAATAAGTATGGGTTGCTACGGGTAGTTTTCAGATCACTGCTCCCTAGAAGAAGTTTGCTGTTCCCATAAAACGCCACCAAGCGACCTCAATCAGGTCAAGTGAGGGCGCACTCTATAATAATTTTACTGAACCACACTGTGAAACAATAAAAATAAATAAAAATATACAATAATGTTAGCTAAGAACCACCAGAATTACTCTTTCTAGCTGTGTTTTTTCCTAGGAAGTAATATAAGGTAAGAGCTGTAACGGTTAATTATTAAAAATACGTCTGTAAAATAGTGCAATTTTTTGAACTACTGCCTACAGTACAAAATGAAAAGTTGAGTGATTTGTTCATATTGTATGTTATTAATATGTACGGGACGGCTAGCTATGCTATGTAGTATCGTAGCGTCACACATTATCGACCCTCATATGTTTTCGGTCCCCAACTTTGATTCCCATTTACCGCTAGATTGTGCAAGCTGCACCGGTGACAGAAGCTATGCAGTTTACTCACGGTCTGTATTTTCATCAGCCTTAATCATGCTGAGAAAAAAGTTTCCTGTCGTTGGTTATGCTAAAAAAATCAAACATTAAAATGATTGATTTTTGGTACTAATCACTAGTGCATTATTAATATTATGCCAACATTCAAATGAGCCAAAGAAACATCATCCAACCTCAAAAGTTCAAAACAAAATTACTATCTGCAAGATTGAGTTTCATTCTGTTTTAGTCACTATGGATCAGTCACGTGAGGTGGTTACTATTTGGGATTCTATGGTGTGCCAATATGAGGAAAAAATTAAAATATTTTAAGTGAAAATTACAAAACAAATTTTGTTTGATTAACTGCATACTGTAATAAATTCTGATAAGCGTAATAAATATTAAGTCTATATTAAAGAGAATATATCATAGATTGGTTTCTTATCTCCTGAAACCAAACATTACTGGTCTGAAATGGGGGAAAACGGATTTGTATGAAGTGTGTGTGTTTCAAGGGGAGTGGGGTGTTTTACTTTCATGCCTCATGATATCTCTGGATTCTATAGTAGCCATAATGCCTTAGGACATAAATGTCATTAAATTTGTTAAGTAGTAATTGAATAATGTTTTTGATTTACTTTGCACGCCATACTAGCTTCTGAATATTCAATAAAATACCAACCAATGAAAGGTGTGAAAACATATGACGTTGCTCCAATGTCGTGCATGCATAAGCACTGTTAATGGCGGACTGTCTCTCGCAGCGTAAAACCAAAAATTTATAAATATATTGTTAAAAATTGGATAGATGATTTGAAAAAAAAACTTTCAGTTTTTGATTGTGAACAATTTTTCTGTTATCCTACTGAAAACACATGACACCAGGATAATAACGCTAGCTTTAGAAAACTGTACTGTTTGATTAACAGATACAACAAACAAATCAAACAGTTGCAGTTTTCCTTTGAGTTCAATTCAAGGTGCAGGGTAATCCCCTACATGCTGCAACATTGATTGCACAGTGTTGAATGGGGAATCCCCCTTGAGAAATAGCACACTCATCCCCGAATGTAATCTTCGGTTAGACCTCTATGGCTTTTGTCTCATCAGGAAGTACATGTGGGATGGAGGTTGTAACAAGGGCCCAATTTCATAAAGCCTGTATTAAGCACAAGTCCTGCTTAGCACAGAATAGTATCACTAAGCAGAAATAGGTTATCACCCAAAACTGCAACACGTACAGTATAATAGGATAAAGTTTGCATTGTTGTGGCTGGTGCCCCACTCAATTTTCGCCGAGCATTTCAGAAATTTGTCAAGCATTTAAGAAATTTGTCGAGCAGTACTTTGCTGTACAAACAGCTTTGTAAATTGGGCCCAGAGCCAATTAGAGCTGAGCCCCTAAGCACAAAGTTTGCTTAGCACAAAAGTTTTGCCTTGATCATGTTGATAAAAACAGGATTATCAACCAAATTTATACTAACCCTGGTGACATCAATGAACGTATCCTTAAAAGTTAACGGCAGTGGACACTATTGGTAATTACTCAAAATAATTATTTAGCATAAAACCTATTTAGCATAAATGGGGAGAGGTTGATGGTATAAAACATTGTAAGATACGGCTCCCTCTGAATTAACGTAGTTTGTGAGAAAAAAAGTAATTTTCCACTAATTTGTTTTTGAGACCTCAGAATTAGATTTGAGGTCTCGAAACCAAGCAACTGAAAGCACACAACTTCGTGGGACAAGTGTGTTTTTTCTTTCATTATTATCTCAAAACTTTGACAACCAATTGAGCTCAAATTTTCACAGGTTTGTTATTTTATGGTATGTAGAGATAAACCAAGTGAGAAGACTAATTTGACAATAATACCAAAGGTGTCCGGTGCCTATAAAGGAACATTACATAATTACTCGTTTAAAAAATACTCGTCTAAGATCTATACATAAAACTTACACGGCTTAAAATGTCTAATGATGATGATTGTAGAAAACATCCCTTGAAATATTCATATCTGAAATGTTCCTTTGTTTTCATGTGAATCTTGTATATTATTTTGTAATTTGATTTGATTATTTTGTCTGCAGTTATCAAGCCTTGGATGAGGTGAAGCATCAGCCATGGCGGTCCCAGACAGATGGTTAAACTGTCCTCGTAAAGGTCAACTGATTGCAGGTATGTAATAATAAAGCAGGTCACCTAACCATCGTTCCTTTGTCCTGATGTCAAGCCACAGGTCCAGCGTGTTGTGCAATGCATGTAAAAGAACCTAGAACTTTCCATCTACTAAACCCAGATCTAATCGTAAATTATTAATAAATCGAGTGGACATTGTGTTTTTTGTCCTACAAAAAGTACCTAGACCCTTTAATAACTGATTTGGGTTTGAATGAATTATACCTAGGAATTTATACATTATGTTTGAGAGCGCCCTCACGCGGTCAAAAATACGGCGCATTGCCGATTGTTATTAATGTTATGATAACTTACTCTCTTCCAGGGAAGTTTCTACCTTTCAAGACACCTCTCGGCCCAAACTACAATCGTCAGATTCCTGAGGAGAATCGATTTGATCTTCAGATGTTATTTTCTTATCTGGACGGCCACAAGACCAAGATGGGGCTGATGGTGGATCTAACAAATACAAACCGCTTTTATGATAAGCAGATTGTGGAAACGAAGGGAGCTAAGCATTTTAAACTACAGTGCCGTGGGTAAGTAGAATTTATAATGTATGGAGTCTTGTTTAAAGCCCTTGGACACTTTTGGTAAACAGAATTGTCCAAAGGCCCACACTTCGTGTGTCACAACTTTATACATAAATTAACAAACTGTGAAAATTTAGGCTCAATCGGTCATCGGAGTTGGGAGAAAAAAACAAGATAACCCACCCTTGTTTCCGCCTGTTTCACCGTGTCATGACATGTGTTTGAAATAAATCCGTAATTCTCGATATCAAGAATTGATAATTGTGTTAATATAGAAAAGTTTGCGGTAACACCATGTAATAACAATCTCTCAATGAGTTGGGGTGGTTCTGAAAAGAACCGTTGGATTAGTTAATCCAACGGTTCTTTTCAGAACCACCCCAACTCATTGAGAGATAGTCATTACATGGTGTTACCGCAAACTTTTCTATATCTTACTTCCACCATGCAAAGTTTCAAATCCTACTTAATTGTGTTAATGTTTTCTCAAAAAGTAAAGCATTTCATGGAATAATATTTTAAGAGAAGTCTTTCACCATTACCTTCTGTAAACCCTGTAACTTATATGTAAATCTGTGAACTTTTTTCTTTTTTTCTGTTCCGAAAGTGTATAATGGCTTTAAGGCCGATTTCACAAAACGCTAGGATTAATACTATCCTGAGTTAGGGCGAGTATTACTCATCCTAACTTAAGATTGGTTCAATGCGTCCTGACATCTATGGATATGCAACTTAAAGGCAGTGGATACTATTGGTATTTGTCAAAGACTAGCCTTCACAGTTGGTGTATCTCAATCTCAACATATGTATAAAATTACAAACCTGTGAAAATTTTAGCTCAATCAGTCATCGAAGTTGCGAGATAATAATGAAAGAAAAATAACCCTTGTCACACAAAGTTGTGTGCGTTTAGATGGTTGATTTCGAGACCTCAAGTTCTTAATCTGAGGTCTCAAAATCAAATTTGTGGAAAATTACTTCTTTCTCGAAAACTATGGCACTTCAGAAGGAGCCTTTTCTCACAATTTGTTATACCATCAACCTCTCCCCATTACTCGTCACCAAGAAAGGTTTTATGACGATAATTATTTTGAGTAATTACCAATAGTGTCCACTGCCTTTAACCCGTTTTAAGTCTTGAGATTAATCCTAAGTTAGGAAGAGTTTGTTAAAATCAACGGCTGAACATGTCTAATAATAAGGCAATTATTGTTATTATTATTAGTAGTATTATTAAAGACTTCTGATTGATTGATTGATTGATTGATTGATTGATTGATTGATTGATTGATTGATTGATTGATTGATTGATTGGTTATTTCCAGGCATGGAGAATGTCCCTCTGCGGATCAAACCAAGGCCTTCATCCAGGTGTGTACAAACTTCATTGCTAAGAACCCTATGGATGTGATTGGCGTTCACTGCACGCATGGTTTCAATAGGACTGGATTCTTAATCTGTGCATTCCTGGTGGAACAGATGGACTGGAGGTAAGTGTAGAGGTCTCGTCAAAATTAATCCAGATCAGGGCCCAACTTCATGGCTCCGCTTAACGTAAGCGAAGAATTGGTGCATACGGAAACAGATAATTCCATGCTTACGGTGTACCTCAAGCGTATTTCACAGGTAATTGTGGAATTTCTGCTAGCATGCGTAATCCAATAATTTTTTGCTTACACATCTACAGTAGCTCAGAACTTTGGCACTTGCATGGTAAGCAAAGAATGGTGATCATGAGCACAGAATTTGGCGGTAAGCAGAACTATGAATTTGGGCTCTGGTTGTGTCTAACAATAGGAGACTGTTTATGAGACACTAGCAGCAGACATAACGGTCCCTTTTTGCGGCTCTGAGCGTGCGCGAGCATGCTCAATATTGCACGCGTACGTCTGAGCACTCGCAATACTGTGGAAAAGGACCGCTAAAAGTCAGTAACGTATTGTTCTTGATCTAGGTTCTACCAGCAAGTGGGATCCAGCAGACTGTTGAGCCGACTGCTTTGCTTGGTAGAGATGAGTTCACAAAGATACTGTGGGGCGTGTCCATGCAGAACTTAAAAATAATCTGAAAATTTGAGTACCCGACTCCATGTGTTGAAATGTTTTCTTTTTTTACAGTATTGATGCAGCAGTGACAGTGTTTTCTAAGAGCAGACCTCCAGGTATCTACAAAGGTCTCTATATTGATGAGCTGTACAAGAGATATGGAGATGTTGA
Organism: Asterias rubens; assembly: GCF_902459465.1. Lineage (NCBI taxonomy): Eukaryota > Metazoa > Echinodermata > Asteroidea > Forcipulatida > Asteriidae > Asterias > Asterias rubens. Next base: position 260,870 of record NW_022985698.1, read on the forward strand.
TGATACACCTATTGCACCAGAACAACCTGATTGGTGCTCAGGTAAGGACAAATCATTCTAAACCTGTTAGTCATTAAACTGCTCTAAACTGTGAATTTTGACGTCACATGGCTGTTTTCAGAGCAAATGTTTCGGAGGAGTTGAACACAGTCTAACTTTTGCAAATTGTTTGTGTTGAATTTGTGACGTCAAAATTCGATTCGCATTCGCAGGAAGTATGAATCGAGCTTTACCATTTACTCCTCATTTGCCCGAGCTCATTTGCCCAAAACTGAATCAGGAGTTGTATCTCGAGCTCAAAAAAAGTCCAGAGTAGGTATCTTGAGCTAAAAAAAAGTCAGAACAGGTGTGCCATGCTCAGTTTCAAGAGGCCCAAGTTTGTACATGTTTCTCCCCTTCTTCGTGACCTCCACTGGCTCAGCGTATTGAATTCCGCACTCTTGTTTATACATACAAGTCTGTCCTTTTTCCTTTTCCAGCTCTTTGCATCCTCTGGTTGAAAGCGCTTTATAAATTTCCTTTTTATTATTATACTTGCGTTTGAAACAGCCATAGATTTTTCAAAGGTCAAGGGCACCAAAGGGATTGTCTCCTTGGTAAAGGGCACCCTATGAGGAAATTGTAAATTTCTACTGGAGCTTTTCAAGGGCACCAAGGCAATGACCAGGGGGCTTGGTGGCAATCGCCTTTGTTGCCTCTGTGAAGTATTAGTCCCCAAACAGCTTTAGAGCGTGATGACAATATGGCGATAGTCTAAAAATAGCTCATGGGCCCCATAGGTAAAAATGATGTTTTCCACCTAAAAAAAAAACATTTTTTTTTAACAGGCAGGCATCAGGTCTGAATTCAGATGAAAGTCTTTGATTTCCCTACTTTGAAATGTGTCCAAAATATTTGCATATATAAAGTTATAAACCACAAGGGACATTTACTTACATGTAGTTTCCCTGATTAAAAAAATATATATAAATGCCAACAATATATTGAAAAGACAAAGTCACAACCTTTTCTGTGATTTCCTCCTGCCGCTTCCCAGGTTGTACCATAAACCAAGTGTGATCATTATGGTTAGAGATTAACAAGATTAACTGTTATTCTCCAAAAAAGAAGCAGCATCCAGCAACAGAGTTCAGCATTCTCCTGAAGACGTTCAGAGCATACTGATTGAATTGTTGAGTTGTCAACAGTACTCAAAAGAGATTTTCAAATGGTGTCATCGCAAACCTAATCTTATTATACTTCCACCATGCAAAGTTCCAAATCCTTCAAAATGTGTCTTTGTTTACTTAAAGGCAGTGGACACTATTGGTAATTACTCAAAATAATTAATAGCATAAAACATTACTTGGTAATGAGTAATGGAGAGCTGTTGATAGTATAAAACATTGTGAGAAATAGCTCCCTCTGAACTAACATAGTTTTTGAGAAAGAAGTAATTTTTTACTAAAAAATTTGAATTTGATTTTGAGACCTTAGAATTTGGTTTTGAGGTCCCAAGATCAAGCATCTGAAAGCACACTTGTGCAAAAAGGGCGATTTTTCTTCCATTATTCTCTCGCAACTTCGATGACCAATTGAGTTCAAATTTTCACAGGTTTGTTATTTTGTGCATGTATTGAGATACATCAAGTGAGAAGACTTGTCTTTGACAATTACCAATAGTATCCAGTGTCTTTAAAGGAAAGGTTGAAAGGTTGTCATTTTAAAAAAACATATGTGTTGGGTTTTATTCTTTGAAGGTTCTGATGATCGAGATGAAGATGAGATGTCATCTCCTACAAGAAGTACCGGCAAGTCTCCAGGCTCATCTAGTGGACCTCGAGGAGGTCATGTCAATGTCAATAAACAGGTACATCTAATAATAATTAATGCTTCACAGTATGTATCACAACAAATACAGACACCGCTGAAAAGACATGCACTGAAGTAATACATCTAACTACTACCTTACTCCAGAAAGCGATCAGAGCATACTTTAAACAAAACTAAGATCGTGTTGAAACCAATGGTTCTTTCCAGAATCACCCCAACTCAATTAGAGATTATCATTACATGTTGTTACCGCAAATCTTTACTATAACTACTACCTGGGCGGAAGGTAGACAATTTAAGAACTAGTTATTATTATTCTGACTTGTGTTTTGTTGGTAGTTTATGGAAGGAGTAACCGGTGTGAGTATTGTGACCGAGTACCAAACAGTGAACCGGTTAAGGCAGCAGATCTCCAGGATGGCAGGATGGCCAAAGTAAGTACATCTTTTTGTTTTCATTTGTCAAAGACCAGTATCCCAACATATGCATAAAATAACAAACCTGTGAAAATCTCAGCTTAAAGGCAGTGACACTATTGGTAATTACTCAAAATAATTATTAGCATAAAACATTACTTGGTAACGAGTTATAGGAGAGGGTGATAGTATAAAACATTGTGAGAAACGTCTCCCTCTGAAGTGACATAGTTTTCGAGAAAGAAGTAATTTTCCACGAAATCAAGCACCTGAAAGCACACAACTTCGTGTGGCAAGGGTGTTTTTTTTCTTTCATAGTTATCTCGCAACTTTGCCGACCAATTAAGCTCAGGTTTGTTATTTTATGCATATGTTGAGATACACTAAGTGAGAAGACTGGTCTTTAACATTTACCAATAGTGTCCGGGGGTCTTTAATTGTTCATCGAAGTTGCAAGAAAAACAAAAAAGAAATACACCCTTTTTGCACAGAATTTGAGAAAGGCTTCAAAGCCTGAAGCCTTTCTCAGACACAAAGATTTTAATGAGGAATTACCTCTTTCTCAAAGACTTTGTTTGTGTCAGAGAGAGTTTCTCACAATGTTTATTATTATAACACCTCTTCCTTTGATTGTCTTTGTTGATTGGCCGAGAGCTTGTCACATGGTGTTGTGTATTTTAGTCTTGTAAATGTTCACCGACCATACAGATATACAGATACATGTAGTAAACCACAGATTGCCACAGATTGTGTGAGATTTGATTTTATATGTAAACACCCGTTCGATGAAAGATGGGATGTTCTATTGAACTCGGCTCTGCATCGTTGAATAGAACATTTTATATAACACCCAAGCAGATCCTTGCCATTTGATTGGAGGATTGTCTGTCACGTGATAGCAAATAAAAGTACCATTGCACGCTGAGTCACTCACCGTGCTTTTTCGTTCCATCTGAAAAGTACCATTGCACGCTGGCAGCGTGCAATGGTACTTTTCGGATGGAACGAAAAAGCTGAGTAAAAACATCACTGCGTGCGCGTGCCTTTGGTAACGCAGCAGGTGTTACTGCAAGGCATAAAAATTAGTAAAATTTGTAGCATTCGGCTTCTACAATTAAAAATTTTAGGCCTACGCTTTGTTTTGAAAGTTGTATCTTTCAATCAAAATGACAAAGATCTACTTGGATGTTATATAAAACAAATAATGAATGTTTTTCATTCGTGCAATGGTGCGAATATGTTCATTCGTTGAAAGCTGGAATGTTCCATTCAACTCAACATTATTCGCACCATTGCACTCATAAACATTCATTATGTGTATACCATCTTTCAACTTATGAAAATATTTGCACCATTGCACTCATAAACATTCATTCATTGTATACAATTTTGATTACAGACAGGGTTTCCCAGGATGTCAGCCTGTCTCTCTGGATAACAAGAACCTGGCAGCTCTTAAGCATAAACCCTACAAGGTCAGCTGGAAAGCTGATGGAATCAGGTAGGGCCATTCAGAATCATCATCATTTAAGCTACAGGTGTTCCTCAAGTGTAGCCCTCCTCATGTAAATGACATTCAATTCTATTTCTTGCAGTTCTGGTTTATGTTGTTCCTAGACGGAGTGTAAAGTTGAAGTATTTCTGAGATATAGTGGAGAGCTTTTAAGTGCATTGTGGACAATGAGCATCAGCTTGAAGATGATTCGTTAAGAGATAGGGAGCCAGTGTATTTGTTTCATAATGGGGGTGATAGAACAGGATTTTCTAAACAGTGTCACATTGCGGGCAGCAGTATTTTGGAGGCGCTGAAGATTAGAAATCTGTTTGTTAGGAAGACTGTAGTGAAGAGCGTTGCACTTGTCAAGATGAGAAGTGACAGATGCATGAATGACCTTAATCACCCAGGAGGGAATGTGTACCTGCATTGTTTTGTGATCAGATGTTTTGTTTATGTCTAGGTACATGATGTTAATCGAAGGTCCCAACAGGGTGTACATGGTCGACCGAGACAATGTCATCTTTTGTATTCAAGATCTGACATTTCCTAGACGTAAAGAAGAGGGACATCTATCGGAAACGTTACTAGACGGGGTAAGTACAAATTAACTCTCCCTAAAACAATCAAACCTTACTCCCATGGCTCCTTCATTCTTAAGATCATACCACCCATGTAAGTACGAGGCCTGGCAACTAGTACGACTAGTGTTGACTAGTAGTCGCGAATATTAAATCATTAGTCGAGTCGCTTCGCTGCCATGACTATACCTCACGACTATTCATGACAACGTATTATAAAACACAATCAGACATCAGTGACACAATCCGTCAATCCTTTCAGCTTGAACTTTACTATATTGTGCTTGTGGCATTCATTGTCACAATGCATCTTGAAAATTAAACATTAGTCGCGACTAGTGTCGTAGTCGCAACTATTTGAGGTGCGACTGGTCGAGTAGTAAATTCTACTAGTTGCCCATGCCTAATAGGTACCAACCCAGTATTCTTTCTTTCCTCATGCAGTCACCTAGTGGAACACCCTTCCTGAAAGCACCATCGAAGGAGGTGTTTAAAAAAGTTGTAGCGGCACTCACATGTTGTCCATAAATTCATGGATCCTTTTTTTACTTGCACCTTCTAATTTATTTTTATTTATTTATTGTTTATCCTGGGAAATCCATTCAGTAAGAAAAACTCACTGATCTCCCATGGATCCCAGCTAATAACAATCTGCAGAAGTGCACTTAAGATAAAAGATTAAAAATTTACACCGCAAAACATTGCAAATAAAACATTGTTCTAAATTCATTTAATTTGCACTGTATAAAGTGGCACCCGCGATTCATCTTAAAAAAACTATCCTGTTGTTCAGTCAAATTGATTGATTGATCCACCAATGTACAGGTGTTTTTTTTATGTTGTTGTTTATGTTTACCTTGAACAGGAGATGGTTGTTGACAGAGTTGGTAGCCATGCTATTCCGAGATATCTCATATATGATGTGGTGGTATTCCAGGTAAGCTTGATCTCTCTTCCCTCTTCCATCTTAGTCATGTTTCCTTTGTTCAGTACCAGCAATGAATAATATCATTCATTGTACAGAAAGGAACCAGATCATTCCTCCTTCCAGTCTCGGTTTGGTTACATTGGTTTGAATGGGAGAAAATCAAAATGGCCGCACTATGATCAAACGGTCTATTGGGAAAAATAGCACGTATAAAATCAAAGTACAGAATTATTTGACCCTAACCAAGAGCATTGAACTCAAAATCCGGGACCACTATTAAGAATTTCATAGCGGCTGATTTTGTGCTGGGTGTTCGAGTTTACAGAACTCTCAGAAAAGAGGAATTTATCACTGTATTAGCCAAGGAGAGAAGATGGGGAAAGAAGTTAAAGTTTTTAATGTAGCGGGAGAACCCCAAGAGAAGTATTCCAGGGAAACACCACCCAGTCAGACTGAAAACCCAACCCACATAGCACCCCTGATTGGATTTGAACCAGGGTCCTCAGAGAGGTCGAAGGTGAGGAGAGATACCAACTACGCTAAAGTGACAGCAAAGTTGTGTACCTGGGGCCGATTTCACAAAGAGCTAAGATTGATCTTAACTGCAACTCAACGGCAGTTGCTAAGTAAAGTAATAATAATAATAATATCGAAGTCTTATTTAGCGCATGTACATGTATCTACCAACAAGGTACTCAAGGTGCTGAGTATATATACAAACTTTCAGAAAGATAGGTTATTGCAGTGATGAATTTTGAGAGCCAATTATGTAGCACCTTGTAAGGATTTACAAGTTGCTACGGCGCTTTAAGCAGCCACAGCCAGGAACACCGGGGCGAACCCCTTCTCTTTTCGATTAGCGCACTGGGTTCTTTTACATGCGTTACACAACACACGGGACCAACAGCTTTACGTCCCATCTGAAGGAAAGTGTGATGTCACAATCCAAATCACTGTGATAAAATACTGACAATTTGTCTTACGATGGATTTTATTGCTTTGTGAAATCAAGCCCTCTATTCTTATTTTCAGGGTCAACCTGTTGGGCATTGTGATTTTGATCGGAGATTACTGTGTATCGATAAAGAGATAATTCAGACGAGGAATCAGCAAATCACTCAGGGGATTATTGATAAGACTAAGGAACCATTCAGCGTCAGGCGGAAAGACTTCTGGGACATCACCAAAACAAGAAGTGTATGTATTCAAATCTTGAATCTTGAATTCTCCTACTCGTAGACATAATAATAATAAAATTAATATAATAATAATAGTTGTGGCTTCTTATATTGCGCACATGTCCGTCGCTCAGTGATGCTCCTGGCGCTGTAACATACAGTATTTCCTGCAATATGTGGGTCTACGTTTTGAGTTAGGAGACCTAATCCTTAGATAGCACTATGTAATGTTTTACAAGGTGCTGTGGCACAATTTGCTGCTATTATTGGACAAGGAACACCGGGGCGAACCCCTTCTTGTTTCGAAAAGTGCACTGGGTTCTTTTACATGCGTTACATAACACATGGGACCAACGGCTTTACATCCCATCCGAAGAACTCGAACCCACTCTCTGCTGATCAGAAACACAAGAGTTTGAATTTGGTGCTGTTAACCGTTCGACCACGACTCATCCACTTTTTCTGTTTTCAAACTTGCCGTTCCTTTTGAAACTAACATTACCAAAGCTGATGAACGTAACTCCAAATCAAAGGGGTTTTCTAATGGCAAGCTTAATTTATTTTGCCATCATTAGAAATATCAAATCTTGTACTTTCCAACGATGGTCAGCTTGGATATATGGAGGGTGATTGTGACAAAACTACAGGGTTATTACAATTGGCCTTTGTGCTAAGGCTTGAGTGGTGTTGTGTGTGTAAGCTTGGTCGACTAAAGCCCCCTATGGTAAGGAAAGGGTTAAGGTGATTCGCTTGCTGCCACTTCCCAAGTTGTTTGATAAACTTCATTGTGATCCCTGGCTGTATGGAAGTTACAGGTTGAATGGCTTCTGACTGGCACCCCCGAACAAAGATATTGACAAAATAGGAAAGCAGCACTGCTAGGAGTAGATAGCTCAGTGGGTAGATAGTCAGAAGGTTGCAGGTTCATGTCCTGCTCTGGTCACTTTCTCTTTAATCAACCCCCAAAACATTTCCAGTTCTAGTTCCAGTTCTAGTTTGAAACCGTTCAACTGAAAGTGGTGTGTAAGGTGGAACCTTTAAGAACTTTAAAAAGTGTTCTAATCCTGATATCACATTGCTAGCCGACATAAAGGTCGGTTGACTGTGAACTTTGTATTCAACGCATGATATCGTATGTGATTGGCTCTGTGAAAATGAGTCACAAGGGGGAAAATTAACTTGTTGGGTTTTATACATGGCTGAAATGAGCATACAACAAGCTTCATTTTGACATCTCTTACACACTTGTGTGATGTTTGGTTCAAAAGTTATGACCTTTTGAAAAATGGATTATCTCATAATCTAAAAATAAAACATACTGGAGAAACAGCCCGTTTCATAAAAACATTAACTATCAAAAAGAACATGTTTTATTCACCTTTATTGATTAAAAACAAAGTTTCTATTTAAGAAAATGTGAAAATGTAGACCCTAAAAAGCATAAAACCACATAAAATAAAAAATAAAACTTATTTTGTAGAGCCCGTCACATACTAATGATTCATAAATACCTCAGACAGTTTCGCTATTCCTATTGGCGGAGAGCGCGTCACGTGGGTGTGTATAAACCTTTGTTTATGACCAGTAAAAAGTGTAAAAAGTGTTGAAACATGGGCGTGACACGCGAGCTTGCACCTGTGCTCATAAGACAGTTTCTTCATTCCTATTTGTCGAGAGCAACGGCTGAAACAGTTGGTCCACATCACGCGATATGCGCGACGCGCACAGCATTCCCTTATAAGGAGTGGTTTACCCCAGGGCGACGGAGGGCCTCACCATTTCATAGCTGGAGGGGTGTTGTGTTGAAAGAAATCATTGAACAATTATAATTGTTTGCATTTATTTAACTTTTTGACCAAAAGTGTTGATGTTTTTTGACCGAAAAGGTATTTATGAATGGGAATCAAAGTGTGTTGAATCGGTTTTCAACTAGTGGTTTAAACCCGCCGAGGCCTGGTTCTTGATAATTTACCTCGACTTTGTCTCGGTAAAATTATCAAGAACCAGGCCTCGTTGGGTTTAAACCACTAGTAGAAAACCTCTTCACCACACATTGATTCCCTTAATGAAACCATAGTGGGTGATATTTAATGGTCAAACTGCAGAAGAGTTGACTGTGTATGTTGTAGATGCATTCATTACATGATTTCAAATTGCAGGGTTGGCATAGTTTATCCATCAAAATAAAACCACAGTGGATTATTCTGAGTGTTCAGAATGTATCGAATGTCTCATGACCATAACAATCAACTGCATTTTCTTAACAGATTTTAGAGGGTCAGTTTTCCAAGCAGGAACTTGGTCATGAAACGGACGGTGTCATTTTCCAGCCACAGAAAGATGTAAGTAGAATCAAACAATAGCCATGTTTTTATACTCGGCATGGTTTCTCTGCATTTGTTTTTACGGAGAGTTTTGAAGTATCAACTGATCATCCTCAATAATAGCAATAATAATAATAATGATAATTTTGCTCTGTTGCAAAACTTGTTTGTTTATAACTTTAATCAACCTTCAATCTTACTGTAAAAATACATTATAAGCGCCTTGAGTACCAGGGATGAGATTGTTCAGACTTTTGGCTGAACTCAGACTTTTTATGTCGGCCTGGTGAAGAAAAAGCAGACAATATTTGGTTTCCACAAATAAAGAAATCCTGTTCATTGGTCTACTTCTCTAGCGCTTTGGATACTGTTTCCAAAACCTTATTGGAATCTATAACCCTGAGGAATGTCCAAATTTCAATGCACCCCTGAATATGTATTCAAGTTTCAGACTTTTTTGTCAGTATTGACTCTCACCCCTGGAGTACCTTGTTGGTAGATATGTGCGCTGTATAAGACTTTGATATTATTAATTATTATTGTATCATAGCTGCCAACTATTACAAATTTTTCGTAATTATTACGAATTTATCTGTGAATTACGAAAATACGAATTTCCTATTAAATATTACGAATTTCAACTTTCCCGCCATGGTAAAAAAAAACCTGTATAATTGTAATGCATTTATTCTTTTTCAGCTTTGAAAAGTCGAATAAACTGTTGGTATTTGATTTTGTGTAAATAGTAATCGATTCCTTGCCATTTAAATGCCATTTATATGCACTATACCACCGTCAACGACTCTGGAAGAATCATGAAAACATTCGGTTTTAATAGTATCGATATCGCTGTGCAGCAGGATACCAGCATCATCGTAAATTTATGAGAAAACGCGTGGAAACCAGCGACAGAATGCGCGCGATGCGGGCATACATGTACTTTCAAGATGGCTTCGGCGACCTGTCAAAATTCGTACGGAACTTTCTGAGATTGCATCGTGAAACAAGACTGTTGAACGGAATTTTACAGGATTGGAAGAAAGGACAGTTTTACCATTAAAAAGCCCGTGAGAAAGTTATCATTTTATGGTTGTTTCGCGGGAGAAAAACAGCTCAAGATCTACAGTATGGACATGATGAAAATGCGTGAAAACAAGTGCATCTCGCTAACGTTAACGTTATTCAGCACACCGTGAGTTTGTTCTGTCATCATCACATTGCAATTTTTTAGAATTGTTTGAATATTCATCGTTCCTCATGGCTTCCAAAGGTAAACAGAAAGGACAATTTTACAGTAGGAAATACAGTGATAACTTTTCCTTTATCACAGTTTCACAGAAGGGGAAACAACATGCATTTTGTAAAGTATGTCGACGGGACATATCGGTAGCACACGGTGGACGGTCTGACATAGTTACACACTCCAAATCAAAACTCCATCTCACTAATGTTAAAGATGAGGCACAGACAACAAAATTGACATCATTTATGTCAAGTCAACACGATATCAATACTACTCGGGCGGAGTGTTTATTCACTGCTTTCTATTTAGAACATAATATACCTCTCTCAGCAGCAAGTCATGTGGGACCCTTGCTAAGGAAGGCTTTTCCCAATTCCGATGAGGTAAAAAAGTTCTCAAGTGCACGGACCAAGACAACATGCCTGGTGCATGAAATGGCTAGAGACTCCCAAAATAAGATGATATCAGCTATGAAATCGAGTCCATTTTCAATATCCACAGATGGAAGCCATACTAGTGACAGCAAGTTGTACCCAATCGTCATTAATTTCTATGATGATGTGGAAAAGCAAACCTCGTGCTCCTTATTTTCCATTCCAAATTTACAATTCAGTCAACAGGGGAAAATATTGCTAAACTTCTCACATCAGAAATGGAGAAACATGACATTCCATGGAAAAATTGTACAGCACTAGGTTCAGACAATGCAGCAGTGATGGTTGGAATCAGGAAAGGAGTTGGAAGTTATTTGAAGGAGTGTCAACCAAATATTATTGTTCTTGGGTGCCCAAATCACCTTATTGATCTAGCTGCTAAAGCTGCTTCGTCTGCTCTACCATTTTCGATGGACTCACTGCTTGTTGATGTTTTCTACTATCTTGAGGCCAGCGTGAATAGGAAAATGAAGTTGAGAGAATTCCAACAACTGTGCGGAAATGAAGTTCAGAAAATTCTTAAGCATGTTTGTACTCGTTGGTTGTCTCTTGGCCAGTGTTTGCCTCGCTTTCTTCATCATTGGAGAGCTTTGAGTCTCTTTTTTGAGGAGGAGATTGTACAACAGAAAAAAGTAGCAAAAGCAACTGTAAAGATATCTCCAAGACTGGAGGCCTTTCAAATACCAAAGGTGGCTTCAAGTCCAAGAGTGGCTAACGAGACTCCATCAGGTAGCAGTAAAGTTTCTGCAGGCTCATCCAAAGTGGATGTTAGTGGAAGTAAGGGGAAAAAACAACAAAATAATGACAATGCACCAAAAGTGGGAGCCAAGCCAACCAAAAAGCTACGGACAGAGAAAACAAATGAGAAAACAACCCAAAGAGTATCCACTATCACTACCACCAGTAAAGCATCCACACCAACATCTAAGAAAACCATCACTCATGGAAGCACTCCAGCTTCAAACACTCAGACTCAGAGCAACGGTAAATCCAAAATGGATTCTGAGAATGAAGACACCAGGCAGGAAAGAATTGTAAAGGCATTAAAATCAAAGTTTAAGCTGGCCTTTGCACATTTTTTGAGTCAAAGCATTGCTTCATTTGACAGTAAAAGTGTAATTCTTCAGACAAAAAGTCCCTTAATCCACAAACTGAAGAGAGAACTGGAAGGATTGCTACAAGACATATATAGCAAATTTGTCATCCCTGATGCCATCAAAGCAGTCAGTAGTAACTTGACAAATCTAGACTACAGAAATCCAAAGAATCAGAAAGATGACTGCGAGATTGTGATTGGCAGTGAAACAAGGGAAATAATTACCACTGAATTAAAAGCGAGTGAATGTGAGAAGTTTCTCTCAATCGTCAGATTGTACTACACGAAAGCTTGTGATTACATTGTGGCCAAGTTTCCTCTCAAATCGGATGTTCTTCTACATGCTGAAGTAGCTGACTTGGACCTTAGAGTGGCTGCCAAGTTCTCCTCAGTGAGATTCTTCATCAATAAATTTCCATGTATGGTACTGGCTAAGGAATCTGAAACCATGCATGATGCCATTGATGCACTCAGGAGCAGTTTCTCGCTTACCAGCTGAATGATATTCCACCAGCAGTACTAGAACAAACAGATGCAGATAAGCAGTGGACATTGATGGCTGATGTGATAGGTCCTTCTGGTCAACTGTGTTATGACAGGCTTGCCAAGGTCATGCTTGGTATTCTCACCATCCCACACAGCAATGCTGAATGCGAGAGAGTATTCAGTCAGGTCAGAAAAAACAAAACAGACTTTAGAGGATCTATGAGTAATAATCTTCTGTCTGCTCTACTGGTCACTAAAGCTCAACAGAAAGGCCCTTGCTATGCTAGAGAATTTGACACCTTGTTCTTAAAGAGAGCCAAATCAGCTACTTATAAAGCTCTCAATGATGACAGTTCTAGGGATCTGTAGGTACATGTATGTATGACATTCTGTTCTTGCATATTGTCAATTTATTTTTATCTTGCATTTCAAATGAACAAAGACTGCATCACATGGAAAGGGGGGCCACTCCCAAAGGATAACACTGAAATTTCATACAAATTGTGTGCATGTCAAACACCGCGATGCGCAATTTCGTAGAAATTGTATGCATGTCAAACGCCGGGATATGCCACGATGTTTTATTACTAATTGAAATTTTCAATTGTTGGCAGCTATGTTATATGTTCTAAATTATTAGTGATGATTTACTTGTTTGTTGCATTGCAGAGATATGTAGCAGGCCGCTGTGATGTGGTGCTGAAATGGAAACCTCCAAGTCTTAACTCGGTGGATTTCAAGCTGCAAATAACCACCCTCAACAAACCAGGGTGAGGCACTATTTATATATGTGGAAGTGTTCTGGCCGAGCAGTTAAGAGCACCGAATTCAATCTCTGGTGTTTCTGATCAGCAGAGTGTGTGTTTAAGTCCCTGTCGTGACACTTCTGTCCTTAAGCAAGACACTTGACCATTGCTTTGTCCTTTGGATGGGATGTAAAGCTGCTGGTGCTGTGTGTTGTGTAACGCACGTACAAGTGCACTTATCAAAAAAGAGAAGGGTTTCGCCCCGAAGAGCTTCGCCCCGGTGTTCCCTGCAGCTGCACCTTGTAAACCCCTATATGGTGCTACATAATTGGGTCTCAGAATTCAATAACCTATCTTTCTGTAAAAATGTATATATACTCAGCGCCTTGAGTACCTCGTTGGTAGATACGTGTGCTTTATAAGACTTTGATATTCAATTCAACATCTTTTTTCATACTGCAAAATGCTCACAAATATTGACTGTTTATGAGTGTAAAAAACTGGGCAAGTTTTTCAAGTCAATTCAATTCAACTTTTATTTCAATACTGCAAAGGTTCTTTAATGATGGCTGTTTCTGAGTGTCAAAATCTGTGCAAGTCTCGAGCATATCAAACACAGGGAAACAATTCAAACATCCTTTGTTTCTTATAACAGATGTTTTAAAACCATTACACATTATTACATAGAAATGAAACAAAGCACGGTGGTCAACGCAATGGGATTTACAGCTCTCTTGTTGGGCTAGACTCGATAATCAACCATGGCATGCTGGACTCTCACATTTACCGAGCGGTTAAGAGCACTGGTGTTTCTGATCAGCAGAGCATGGGTTTGAGTCCTGGTTGTGGCACTTGTGCACTTAAGCAATTCACTTTACTATAATTATTGTGTCTTTGGATGAGACATTAACTGTAGGTCCTGTAAACTAGGAAATGTTATGTGCCGAAAAAGAACCTAGAACACTTATCTTGGAAGAGTAGCCTGGGTTAACCCTGGTGTTTCTGGTTCACATAGCAAGCCCCCGATGCTTACAGATTTCCTCAGGCTTCCAAGCGCAAGTAATTTTAACACCCGTTTCAAACTGGCACTCCAGAGTTGCGCCGAATCAAATTCTGAATTAAGTACATGAAAAGTTCAATGTCTGAAACAGTGTGGAGCGACTGGACGCACTAGAAGTCGAAAGATCGACTGTTGCAGTCGTTCGGAACGACTCTGGAGTACCTTGGTATCGGTCATTGGTCTTGTCATGAGCCAAGCCAATGGTAATGCTAGGTATGTTAAGTTCGCTTGTCTGAAACCAAAATTTATTCGGGTCATTCTAGAGTCAATAAAACGGGTGTAAGTTCACTCTATGAGGCATACTCATTTCAATACCAGAAATATCTAATAATAATCTTGATTAACTATTACAGAATGCTACCTGAAACCAAAGGTCTCCTCTTCGTTGGTGGTGCTCCACATCCATTCTCAGAAATCAAGATCACCAAGGACTTGAAGCAATACGACAAGAAGATCATCGAGTGCAAATTTGCCAATAATAGTTGGGTTTTCATGAGAGAGAGGACAGACAAGAGCTTTCCCAATGGATACGCCACAGCTGTCGGTAAGTCAAAATATCTTGCACCTTTTTCTTGAAGACCATTGGAGAACACTGATCGAAATGTTGAGTTTTACACTACAGATACTTTTCAGTGCCACCACAATATAAAGAGAGATTTCATGTACATTGTGTTACCACAAACTTAAAATACATACATGCTTTAAATCGTTAATATAGGCAGTAAATGATGTATCGATTGTGTCTTCTAAGACTGTAGTTCCTGAGGTAGCAAATTTCACTTATAGAACTATGAGAACTGTTCAAATGGGGACAAAAATGTATTTGGTGGTTTTGACAGAAGGCCAACCCCCCCCCCCCCCGAAAATTAAACAATAACAAAAATAATAATGATCAATCATTAAATAATAATAATAAAATAAAATTACATTTGTATATCGCTTTCCACAGGCGTTTCAAAGCGCTTTAAATTATTACCTTTAAACCATCAACAAATTATTTCATTTTTAGCACGTAAGTGAACATGCAGGCTTAAATGCCGAAAAACAAAAACTTGTTGAGTTATTTGTTGTTGCTTGTTAACATGGTTAAGTGTTTTTTTCTAAATCACTCTCATATTTAAAATCAATAAAGGACGGGAAATGTTTCGTCTATTACTTGGGTAATCCAATAATAAGGGTATTTGAGAAAAGAATAAATTCTTTTTATAAAGCCGGGTTCATACTTCCTGCCAATGCGATGGTGACGCGACAATCGGTACGTGCTTCCTTTCCTTTTACGTATGACGAAGTGAAATTCGCTTCGCACAGAGCATTTGCATGAACTATGAACCAAGCTTAACTCTTTGTTTATTTGATACTACATTTGTTGTAGTACCAATAGTCTTAAAATTTCTACCATTTTTAATTCTACTTTGCTTACAATGGCTGTTGAATATAAAGCTGTAATTGTGATTGTGCACCAAATTGCTGAACAGGCAAACATTTTGCTATGCAATAGAACAGAGTGTACCATTTTGCGTCTGTGTCCGTAATGTCAGCAGTTTTTTCGATTGTTGAAAAAAAAAAATTCAAGTACCTGTAAACCACTTTAAAATTGTAAATGGAGACGAGGGTTTGAGTGAAAATATTTAGAGTGGATTCATTTGTGAGTTTTTTTTTTCATCTGAATGGACCCTTATGGGTTGGTTGTCTATTAAGTATTGTCAAAGTGTTTTTTTCTAAATCACTCTCATATTTAAAATCAATAAAGGACGGGAAATGTTTCGTCTATTACTTGGGTAATCCAATAATAAGGGTATTTGAGAAAAGAATAAATTCTTTTTATAAAGCCGGGTTCATACTTCCTGCCAATGCGATGGTGACGCGACAATCGGTACGTGCTTCCTTTCCTTTTACGTATGACGAAGTGAAATTCGCTTCGCACAGAGCATTTGCATGAACTATGAACCAAGCTTAACTCTTTGTTTATTTGATACTACATTTGTTGTAGTACCAATAGTCTTAAAATTTCTACCATTTTTAATTCTACTTTGCTTACAATGGCTGTTGAATATAAAGCTGTAATTGTGATTGTGCACCAAATTGCTGAACAGGCAAACATTTTGCTATGCAATAGAACAGAGTGTACCATTTTGCGTCTGTGTCCGTAATGTCAGCAGTTTTTTCGATTGTTGAAAAAAAAAAATTCAAGTACCTGTAAACCACTTTAAAATTGTAAATGGAGACGAGGGTTTGAGTGAAAATATTTAGAGTGGATTCATTTGTGAGTTTTTTTTTTCATCTGAATGGACCCTTATGGGTTGGTTGTCTATTAAGTATTGTCAATGTCTATAACATACATTGTAGTATGCACACAGAGGGTGCCGCCTTGTTTTTGGTTTTAAGGTGTACAACAACATGGTACTCCACTTGAAATAAACCCCTGTCGTACCCTACATGTACATGTACCACCACCCCACACAAGTGTGTGTGTACATACGCCTGCAACCGTGGACCTCCTAATTATCCCTCATACATACCCATGGGTGAAGAGAAACAATTATAGTGAAGCATCTTTCTCAAGGACACAAGTGCCATGACCAGGATTTGAACCCACACTCCAATGACTTTACCACCAGAACTTGAATTCCATGCTCTTAATAACCGGCCAAGACTCCCTACATCGTATTGTGTACATGTATGTCATAGCAAATTCTGTCTTAGCCTTCTGATTTCATGTTTTCTTTGAACACCTGTGTAAAATAGCGTTGCTTAAGATACAAGTGTCATGACTGGGACTCAAAAGCACACTCTGCTGAACAGAAACACTCAGAGCTTGAGTCCGGTGCTCTCAATCACAACTCTAAGAAATAAAACCCAAATCTCTCACACTCTGTACGTGAATATGTCATAACCTTTTGGTTTCACGACTGGGACTCGAAACCCACACTCTGATGCTCTTAAGGGCTAGGCCATGATACTCCACAGCAGCTCTATGCAATACATGCAATAGGGCCCAAATCTCTAACATTCTGTACATGTATGTCATGGCCTTCTGATTTTATGTATTTCTAAACAGCCTTGTAGTAGCTTTGCTTAAGGACACAGTTGTCTTGACTTAAGGACACAGTTGTCTTGACTGGGTCTTGACAAACGTATACTTCGCCTTTAAGCAGCTCTATGCAATAGGGCCCAAATCTCTCACACTGTGAATGTAATAGCGACTTCCGTCATAGCCTTCTGATTCTATGTATAATTTCTTAACAGCCGTGTGTAATAGCATTGCTAATCCAGTCACCAAGGACATCCTACTGAAGTTCATTGAAGAGCACGCCTTGAAGCCAACCGGTAAGCGTCCAGCGTCGGAAGAAGGCAGTAGGGAATCATCCACTAAGAAGCAGCGGGTAACAGAAGGGGATAGTCAGCTCATGCCACCACCGAGGCAAACCCACCATCTGACTCACTGAGTGTGGTGTAGTGGACTTTGTGGATTGGTAGGTGAGGTTTTGCTGAACTATCCTGCTGACAAGGATGTGCTGTTACTAAATCAACGAGAGTAACGATGCAAGTTTATGACAGGATTCGCAAAACTAACTAAATGCTTCTCTAACAGTGTATTGCACTGGACAAGGTGTGCAAAGATTTGCCACACAAACAAGATGCTTTTGACCTTCTGGAAATATCCAAATGTCTGAGGATTGGTTGACCGGACCATCTTGCTGACAAGAATGTGCTGTACTAAAACAACAAGAATAAAGGTGCAAGTTTGGGATAGGATTTGCCAAACTATTGCTTCTTTAAGAGTGTATTGCAATGGCCAAGATATTCGGAGTACTTGAGATTATGCCAAATTGATCATGTTGCTGACACTAATGTACATTGGCTCTTTATTTTAAGAGTGTATTGCTGTTGCCACGATATGTGCATTATACTGAAAGGATTTGCCAAGCACAGACCCAGAAATGATGCTTTACTGGCCAACTGGAAATGTCAAAATGTCTGTGAGGATTTGCCGAATGGACCATCTTGCTGACACGAATGTGCCGTACTAAAACATTGAGGATTAAAGGTGCAAGTTTCTCATAGGATTTGCAAAACTAACCAATTGCTTCTTCAAGAGTGTACTGCACTGGCCACGATATAAACTGCTCACAAAAAGTAAGGAAACTTTTTTCAATCCAGTATATTTGTTATTATTTAATACTCTCTTTGTATATGGTATATATCATTGCAAAGCTGAACTGTTCCTCTTTAAAATGATACCGTAATTGCAATGATTACATGTTGCTGGACTTGACCACGTTAATCATAATGAGACAAAGTCACAAATCAAATGTGCCAAAATTAGCAATTTTGTGTTTACGTGTGAACAATCAAATTGACACTGTAATTCAAACAAGCAAGACAACTTACTGATCTTAATCCACATTATTGAGACAAGAAAGTTGGTATAGAGCAAGACAACTTACTGATCTTAATACACTTTATTGATACAAAAAGTTCAGTAACAAGTGGATGATCCGAAGGCGTTGATGACATCCTGGCACCTTCTTCTCATGCTGCACATAAGTCCTGTGATGCGCTGATGATGAGGGATGGCGTTCCATTCTTTATTAAGGAACATGGTTTGGTCAGCCACAGTTTATGTGTTGGTGGTTCTGGCGTGGACAGCAAGGCCAAGCTGGTCCCACAGATGTTCCATGGGATTCAGGTTTTGACTGTTAGCAGGCCAATCCATCCGGTGCACCCCAAAATTGTTAAGGTAGTCAGTCACCAGTCGGGCTCGATGGGGGCGAGCGTTGTCATCTTGGAAGATGGCATTTGGTCCAAGAGTCTGCAAGTATGGGACTGCATTCGGCTGTGGAAAATCGTCTTGCAAATACCCATCAAACAAGGTGTTTTTCATGAGACATGTGAGATGAGGGTTTATGTCCGATGAGCTTACTGGTGCAAATCGTTTTGTAAACCATTAATGGTTCTGAAAAGCTTGATCGGTTCGGTTATTGAGCATTACCTATTGACCATTCACATAACAACGGTAATTTTGGCACATTTGATTTGTGACTTTGGCTCATTGTTATTCGTGTAGCCAAGTTCAGCAACATGTAATCATTGCAAATGTGGTATCATTTTAAAGAGGAACAGTTCAGCTTTGCATTGATATATACCATATACAAAGAGAGTATTAAATAATAACAAATATACTGGAATAAAAAAAGTTTCCTTACTTTTTGTGAGCAGTTTATGTGCAAAGACAAAAACGTTTTGCCACACACACACACACACCCACGCACACATTGGGATTTGCTGATCTACTAGATATGTCCAAGTGGCTTTGACGATTTGCCCAACTGACCATCTCGCTGAATATGCTGTACAATAAGGATCACTGTTCGAGAAAGCTGAAAGGATTTGCCAAAATGGCTGTCTTGCACTGCCATATTGAATAACAGAAAGTTTTGGAAGGTTTTGCCACTTTGACAACAAGAATGCTTGTGAACATTCAGTGTTGCTAATGTGGATATTTGTAAAGTAAACTAATTTGCCACGAAACTAACCATTTTGCTGACTACAAAAATGTGCTGTTCACTAATACAAGGATAACTGCAAAAGGCTAAGCTTTGCCAAGCTGGCCATCTAGCAGTAACTACAAAAAAGTGTTGCAGTTACAATACAGAAAGATGTGCAGATGTCTTAAAGGATTTGCCACACATGGCTACATGTACTGTATAAGGGTGTGTTGTGCTGAAACGGTTTGCTTTTTTGACTACAAGAGCGGAATCATTGAGAAGATTTTCAAATATGTCTATCAGGATTTGCCACACCGACTGCAAGAATGTGTTGCCTTGATCAAGTGGAAATGCCCAAATTGCTGAAAACGGTTTGCCAAATTGACTGCAATAGTGTGTAGCACTGACTGCAACAGTGTGTAGCATGATGACCTTGCATAAGTGTTACTTGCTTAACATGATTTGCAATTTTTAATTCAAGAATGTCTACACGTAGCTCAACACATGTACATGTAGGTTCAATTCCTATACATTTAACAGCAGCAAACTGTGTAGATGGAGGATGCAAAAGTATGAGACCTCATTAAAATTTTGGATAAATAAGGACAGTCGTCAAGTACGCTTCAAATAAGTTCACCTGAACATTGTTTTAAAGACACTGGATACTATTGGTAATTTTCAAAGACCAGTCTTCTTACTTGGTGTATCTCAACATATGCATAAAGTAACAAACCTGTGAAAATTTGAGCTCAATTGGTCGTCAAAGTTGCGAGATATTAACAAAAGAAAAAAACACCTTGTCACACGAAGTTGCTTGATTCAGATGCTTGATTTCGAGACCTCGATTTCTAAATCTGAGGTCTCAAAATCAAGTTCGCATAAAATTACTTCTTTCTAAAAAACTATGTCACTTCAGAGGGAGCCATTTCTCACCATGTTTGATACTATCAACCTCTCCCCATTACTTGCTACAAAGTAAGGTTTAGTGCTAATAACTATTTTGAGTAATTACCAATAGTGTCCACTGCCTTTAATTGGAAAGTTTGTCAACAAACCTGAATCAACAGCTCGGCTTTGCTGGTTCGTGTAGAATGGTTTTATTTATAGGTGTACAGAAACTTAGAGACACAGATAATTTTTAAGATAAATGTTCACACTGTATTTTAAATGATTGGTTCAGCCATGAACTTGGGTTAAAAAACATTTTGCAAACCTCTCATTTTTTTTACCAAAATAGTCAATTTAGGCCTGATTCTTCAAGGAGGCAACGGAGGCGATTGCCTCCGTTGCCCCTTGCCATTGCTTTGGTGCCCTTGAAATGCCCCAGTAGAAATTTACAATTTCCTCAAAGGGTGCCCTTTGCCAAAGAGAAAATGCCTTGGTGCCCTTGCCCTTTCAAAAACGAAGCATACAGCCCTGAGTCATTTTGTCATTGTTTCCAGGGTTCTGCCCAGGATTCCTTTAGTTGTGGTAAAATGTTTTCTTGGAAACCGCTATGAGATGGACCAGTAGATTATATACATGTAAATAGACTCTAAAAATCAAAGAAGTGCTGAAAATTAATGGCTTTGGATACCATTTTTACTTTTAATTACCAAGTTTTACATAATGTTGAAAACCTTTGAAAGCAAATTGTAAGTGTAATTTGAAAAATCGTGAAGTTGTGTGGTGGGCGGAAACAGAAGATTTCACAAATTTACAAATAACTTACAGGTTTACAGATGGTAAAGGTAAAAGACTTCTCATGAAATATTATTCCATGAAATGCTTTATTTTTTGAGAAAACATTGAAACAATTATCAATTCTTGACAACGAGAATTACGGATTTATAGTAAACACATATCATGACACGGCAAAACGTGCGGAAACAAAGGTGGGTTTTCCCGTTATTTTCTCCCGACTCCGATGACCGATTGAGCCTAAATTTTCACAGGTTTGTTATTTTATATATAAGTTGTGATTCAATGAGTGTGGGCCTTTGGACAATACTGTTTACCGAAAGTGTCCAATGGCTTTAAACATGTACAGAGAAGATTTAGTTGCCTTTAGTTTGGTTGGCTATAGAGCCAATTTTTGTTTAAGTCCACCAAGGGCAAGCGGATCAAAAAAACTATTCATGGTTAATTATTTGCCCATCATTGCTTAAGTGCAAGCTTCAGGTAGGCATGATGCTATTATTCAAAACTGTTCATGAATAATGGGGCCATGCAATAAATTGAATGACATTTTGACTTGAATGTAGTGCTTTCTCTGAGACATTTGATACTCCTTATCATTAGCAGTGTTTTAGATTGATGCACAGTGAATATTTTGATTTGGCTATAAGCAGGTGGAAACTTACGCAATTTAAAGGGCCTTCGGTACAAATGCAAAAAAATAATAGTTAATGGCCCAACGTTTCGACACTAGTAAAGTCTTTCTCAATTAGGCTTTCTATTTCTGTGGCATCCTGTGTGAGGTTTTGCAATTTTTGATTTAATCAAATTTTTTAATGGCATTACAAAAATGTAATATGACGCGATTAGTGTGAGATTACATGTTGTAATTTTTACAGTTTGGGGGGAGTACAAAATCAAATTTTACCTGAGAACCCCTCTTTCATGCTCTGTGATTGACTTCCTTTTTGTGTGTGTACAATTACAGGTAGTTGTTTCACCATTCTCTGGTGACTCTCAAGAAAAATGTTGTTTTGTTTTTTACCTTAAATCTCGAGCAAGGTCTGGTTGTTTTTTGTGCGTTCCTGGAGAGGTTATTTTAAATGAAATAAATTTGCAGAAAGATACTTTGTATAACAGGGGTAACAACTAATCAACTGTTTCTTTGTGCGTTTTGTTGTGTAAGAAGAGTTTGTGCCCAGACTACTCTTGAATACCACGTGTTTGTGTAAACACGCAGACAAAGTATCAAATTAAAGGAACACGTTGCCTTGGATCGGACGAGTTGGTCTATAAAAAGTGTTTGTAACCCTTTTTTTATCAAATGCATAGTATGGTTGGAAAGATGTGTTAAAAGTAGAATACAATGATCTGCACAAGTTTGCCTCGAAATTGAGTGGTTTTCCTTTTACTGCGCAAACTAACACGGTCGGCCATTTATGGGAGTCAAATTTTTGACTCCCATAATGGCCGACCGTGTTAGTCGACGAGGTAAAAGGAAAATCGTGCAATTTCGAGGCATGTTTGTGTGGATCATTGTATTCTACTTTTACAACATCTTTCTACCCATGTACATTTTATAACAAACGGTTACAAACGCTTTTCAAAGACCAACTCGACCGATCCAAGGCAACGTGTTCCTTTAAGGTTTCTGGTTTTTGCATGAAACTAACATTGCAAAGCATAAAGCTGAACACTTACCAAAATATTTTTTTTTATATATAGTGAGCCTGTTAATTTTCACTGGATTTTGAAAATAATAAGTAGTTTACCAAGACCCTCGCCTTTTGCTTGGTCCATTAACAGCGGCCACCCAAAAACCTGGGCCCAATTGAATACAGCCGCTTAAAGACCAATTTGGTGCTTGTGCGATTTTAATTTCACAGCGCTGCTAACCGCACATTGTAGGCGCATGATACCATGCAAACATTCCGGTGCTTACTGTACGACAGTGAATGACATAGCCATGGTAAATGCACAAGCCGGCTGCCATACATGTATTTTCTTGCTTTCTGTCAAATATGCTTGTACGCATTTATAAGCAAATTTGTTTGCTTTAGTTAGCACGAAAATATGCTTAACGTTAAATGGTCTATGTACTTTTTGGGGGACAAAAAACACAATGTCCACAGATTTACATTAAACTTACACAGCTTGAAGATAATGATAGTAGAAAGCTTCCCTGAAAATATTACTTGCTGAGGTGCTGTAGTTTTTGAGAAATGAGTAAAACAATGTCATGAAAATAGTTTTCGTCTCACTGATCATGAGACGAAAACATTTTTAGCATGTAAAAACGTATTTTCATGACACTGTTTTACTCATTTCTCAAAAACTACAGCACCTCAGCATCTAATATTTTCAGGGAAGCTTTTTACTGTAAGTTTAATGTAAATCTGTGGACATTGTGTTTTGTGTTACAAAAAGTACCCAAATCCTTTAAGCAGCGCTTCAAAATGACCCCTGGTCATTACCATACACCGAAGACCTGAGACTAATTTCATAAAACCTGTCAGCACAGCAAAATTACTAAGCACAACAAAATCTTGCTGCACAAATTTGGGTTACCAGCCAGAATACCATACAGTTACCATTGCTGTCACCCCACTCATATCTTGCTTAGCAAAGAAACTTGTGTGCAGTATTTTCTGCTTAACAGATTTATGAAACTGAGCCCAGGTCCTCACACTGTTATTGCCTAATAAAAAAGTACTTTTTCAGTGGAAATAAAAGGGTAGCAACAAGTAAATCAATCACAAGAACTGTCTCTGCCCTCACAGGTAGCCATTTACCCCTTGGTGATGAGAAGCATGTAGTTAAGTTTCTTGCTCAGGGACAAAAGTGTCACAACCGGGACTCGAACCCATACTCTGCTGAACGGAAACACCAGAGCATGGGTTCGGTGCTCTTATCCACTTGGCCAAGACACACCACTTTCCCACCCGAACATGAAATCTTGCCTGTCAAGAATTCTCTGGATTGTCAAAGGTCACACTTTGTTATTTAAACCAAGTCATATTTAAACATGTTACATGGTACAAAAAGGTATTGAGAGAAAATATTAAAAACTGAAACCGTTCACACACGTTCATTTCACTTTTAAAAACATTTTATTTACAAAATTGAATGGGATGTTTATAAACTTTATTTTTACTTGACCATGATAAACAACTTCTGAATTGTTTACTAAATTTTTTTGTTTTCATAACTTCTCATAATTACCTGTACGTTAAAGCATTCTTGTGATTCTAAGTTTATTTAGTATTGTTGATTTCTTGAGAATTAATTCCACTTCTTCCAAAAGCCCAATCTTTGTGATATGTTTCTTGATCACCAGAAAATTTGAATGAATGTACTCTTCCAATAACCAATGATGAACCATCCCTTTGCGATATGTTTCTTGATCACCAGAAAAGTGGAATGAATGTATTCTTCCAAAAACCTAATTGTGTATCATGCATAATTTACAAACCTTCTAAGACAAAGTACTAATCCTCCAGTACTGAAGTACTGTCAAAGTTGAGGAAATAGCATTTGCAAACCTTACTAATCTCTGTTCCTTATTTTGATAACCACATGATTCCATGAAAACAATGTAGTGTACAACCACATGTAGGCCATGGCATTTTTGGTTCAATAGGGATAAGTAATGCAATAGTGGTACAGCATGTAAAACGAAATGCGCAAACTTGTACATATGTTTTATAATGCGATCAAACGGACTTTGAGCCAAGTGTAGGAAATACAGTTACTATGAATCATTTTGATTCAACAGTCTCAAACAGTATACTCTGCTTGTTTTCTCCTGAGACAGGCAGAGTATACTAACCAGCTCTTGTCCCTTAAAACATGTCAAAAGAGAATTAAAACATGGGCCCAATTTCATAGAGGTGCTAAGCACAAACATTAATGCTTAGCATGATATTTCTACCTTGATCAAAATAGGATTACCAACCAAATATCCATTTGTTGAATATTGCTTGTTACTGGTATTCAACTGTTATTTTCTATCCTGAAAATCTAGGAAAAAAATTCATGCTAAGCAAATTGTTGTGCTTAGCAGCTTTATGAAATTGGGCCATGGTTGTAATTGAAAGTTTACTATTATTTATAGTTTATTCTGATTATTCACATCATGTAAGAAGTCAAACATCACTAAAGTGATGTCATTTTTTCATGGAGCATCTTGCTTACAAATGTGAATTTTACAAGATACAATATCGTTACTAAATTAAGGTTACAATATATTTTACAAAGATAAGAGAAGATGTTTGTAGCTGGTCACGAGATATCTCTGTTGATTGTAAGACCTCTCTCATCTTCAAGTATTGTCTCCACTCGTGTTCTCTGTATCAACAAAAAATATGAAAAAGGGAAAAGGAATTTAAGTTAAAGGTAAACAAAATCATTGGTTATAGGAATAGTACATTCATTCCAATCCTCTAGTATTCAAGAAACGTATCTTAAAGGGATGGTACATCATTGGTTATTGGAAGAGTACATTCATTCCAATCCTCTAGCGTTCAAGAAACGTATCTTAAAGGAATGGTACATCATTGGTTATTGGAAGAGAACATTTATTCCAATCCTGTAGTATTCAAGAAACGTATCTTAAAGGAATGGTACATCATTGGTTATTGGAAGAGAACATTTATTCCAATCCTGTAGTATTCAAGAAACGTATCTTAAAGAAATGGTACATCATTGGTTATTGGAAGAGAACATTTATTCCAATCCTGTAGTATTCAAGAAACGTATCTTAAAGGAATGGTACATCACTGGTTATTGGAAGAGTACATTCATTCCAATCCTCTAGTGTTCAGGAAACATCATAAAGGGATGGTACATCATATTGGTTATTGGAAGAGTACATTCATTCCAATCCTCTAGTCTAGTTTACAAGAAACATATCATAAAGGGATGGTAAAAATGTACATCATTGGTTATTGGAAGAGTACATTCATTTCATTCCTCAAGTTTTCAAGAAACATAAAGGCGTGTGATGTTTGTGTTGACACCACGTGTAAAATAACTAGACGTTTTGACCAGTAGTAAGACATCTGCTATAGAATAGCAAGTGTCTCGGGTTCAAATCCTGAGTAAATTGCCTGTGCATTCACAGAACTTGTAAAGTATAGAGTATTATTTACAGTGCTTTACACACACCAGAATATGCGCCAGGCCTGGAATTGCGCGGAGGTCATGGCCTCTGTTGCCCTGGTCTTGGCCTTAATGCACCTTCAAAAGTTTTTCATGTACTTAAAGATTCTCCAATGGAAGTACCCTTTTCAAAAATGAAAATCCCCCTGCTCTCTCAAAGATGAAAATCCTGCCCTGATGCTTAGAAACAAATAAAATTCTTTATCCTTGATGCAAATTTTACATCACTGAAATCAAGTTTTCAAAATAAATATGGCCTTGCCCTCTCAAAGATGAAATTCCAGGCCTGATGCGTAAAAACAAATAAAATTCTTCATCCTTGATGCAAAATTAACGTCTTGTACAATAAAATCAAGTTTACCTGGAGTTTGTCAAGCTCATCACCGGGGCTATTTCTATCTGGAACGGGGGGCACCATGGCTTGGAGTCGGACAGCCTTGATGGCAGTTGGCTGACATGATATAAGATGTTTGACTTCTTGAGCCTGTTGGGCAGATATAGATCAGGTATTAGTCAGGAACGAGACTACATACGACCCATAGGGGCCTATGTCCTACAGCGTCAAAACCCTACTAGCAATTAAGTAAAACCATGCACTTTAAAGACAGTGGACACTATTGGTAATTGTCAAAGACCAGTCTTCTCACTTGGTGTATCTCAACATAATAACAAACCTGTGAAAATTTGAGCTCAATTGGTTGTCGAAGTTGCGAGATAATAATGAAAGAAAAAACACTCTTGTCACACGAAATTGTGTGCTTTCTGATGCTTGATTTCGAGACCTCAAATTCTAAACTTGAGGTCTCGAAATCAAATTCGTGGAAAATTACTTCTTTCTCGAAAACTAGGTCACTTCAGAGGGAGCTGTTTCTCACAATGTTTTATACTATTCACCTCTCCCGACTACTCCTAACCAAGAAAGGTTTTATGACGATAATTATTTTGAGTAATCACCAATAGTGTTCACTGACTTTAAAGGGTATGGGATGTTTTTGTACGACACAAAACACAAACGCCCACAGGTTTACATTAAACCCATTTATAACCCTGGGTGGAGAGAAGCAATCATAGTAAAGCATCTTGCTCGAAGGACTTGTGTCATGAACGGTATTCGAACCCACACCCCGATGAATTAACCAACTTTAATCTGTTACACTAGATCCCTCAGCCCTGACACACTACATCATTGCTAGTGTTAAACGTTTCTTTTAGCAAATCCTTACCCTGTTGTTTTGGTACCGAAGTCGCATAACTCTTAGTCTGTTTCGTGCTTCTGCAGCCCTAAAATGAAAAGGAAAAAAAATAACAAAATTAGGGAGCGTCAGTAACATTGCTTTATTTTCAGGCTGGTTTCTGAAAAAGCTTTAAAACAAACTTCAAATAACTAAAAGAGGAGCTCCAAGGTCAAATTAAGTTTTGCGACTCATTTTCCAATAGATACAGTCCTAAATGAAAGTGGGAGAAGTCTCTAACCTCCTGTTGAATTGGTGTGAAACGCCAATGTGCAAGACTTGTTAAAGGCAAAGTATAACATTTGGTTTTTGGAACCGTTAATGATTGCTTTATAAAGGGAAGGTACACGTTTGGTAATTGTCAAAGACCAGTGTTCTCACTTGGTGTATCTCAACACATGCATAAAATAACAAACCAGCCAAAATTTTAGCTCAATTGGTCATCGGAGTTGGGAGAAAATGATGAAAGAAAAAACACCCTTGTTGGACGAGTTTGTGTGCTCCAGATGGGAATAAAAGACTTCTAGCTAGAAGTCTTTTATTATATTAGTGAGAAATTACCTCTATTTCAAAATCTATGCTACTTCAGAGGGAGCTGTTTCTCACAATGTTTTATACTATCAACAGCTCTCCAATGCTCGTTACCAGGTCAGTTTTTAAGTTAATATGTGTTTTGAGAAATTACCAAACGTGTACCTTCCCTTTAATCCTATATAAATGTAGATAGACACAAAAAAACTAACATCTACAAATTTCATTTTAAAAGGGGTGAGTGTTTTTGAGATATCACTGAAAATCTGGAGTGAATATGTCCACACAGGAAGAATAATCCCTATTAGGAATACACAATCTCAGAAAAGTTACGTGGTAATGCTTCTCAGATTCAAGTTTGGTCACATAAAAACTTTTTTTTTATACATAACTACATGACTTTGAAGTGAATTGTTTCTCAATGCTTTATACTATCAAACGCTGCTGTAGGCTTTTAACCATTTACTATTGCCATTAATTTTAAGAGTGATTACCAAATATCTTCTCTTTAACATCCAAACATCCTCTAAAGCTGCACACACAATTCACAAAATTTGACTGACTCAGATTGACATGGGTCACGCATTGCTTTGGTAAAGAAAATTTATCATTTTATAGGAAGTGCAGACAAGAATTTGATCAGTGTTCTGGTTAAACCCTAGCAGTGTCCGGCATCAATTAAATCATCAAAATTTCATTTTTTTTTTTAAGTTGCCATGACAACTTACTTTAATTGACCAATCAGTTGACTGTGTTTTTCTTTCTCAACATCCACCTCCGCAGCTTTTTTGCTCGACATCAAGTCCATCTTTTTCTGCTCCAAGACTCTCATTTTGGAGTTCTCGATCCCTTCAGCTGCTTGCTTTGTTGCTCCTTCATACTAAACAAATAGGGAAAAAAAGAAGTTAACTCACCAGCCACAACAATGCAAACTTATAGACCGTATTGAAGCCCCTTTGTTGCTATGAAAGTTGCCATGAAAGTTGCCATCTTGAAGGGCAAACCGTATGTGTCTAAACGCGAATATCAATGTATAAAGCACGAGCGGTCCTGGTTATAGGTCAGGTATTTGACTGGTGATGTCATATTCAATACGGTCTATTGTAGCTTTAGCTGGTTACCCGTTCTTGCTAAGCGATCTTCTGTGTTTAGCAAGTTTTTGTGCTTACAGCTTCATGAGAAGGAAGCTTAGTGAGAAGAAATATGCTAATAGCACAGGAATTTTTTTTTAGGCAAAGACAGATTTGTACAGGAGATCCTGTGGGGTCAATTTCATGGCTCTGCTTACCGCCGAATTCAGCGCTTACAATCACCATTCTTTCTGCTTGCTAGTCTTGTAAGCGCAGAATGCCTAGTAACATGAAGTGCGCACAAGCCAATATTCCCCGCTAACCCGTGAAATAAGCTTGACAAAAGAACAGATTCCCTGCTTCTGTGAGCACCGATTCTTCCCTCAGTAGAAATATGATTTAAGCACAGAAAAAAAATCATCAGCAAAGAAGGACATAAGGAAATAACAGAAACCCTTGATGCAGAGTCTCTGGAGTTCATACTTACAGCCAGGTATTTACTTCTTTGTGTAGGATTCATCTGACTCAATTCTTTGGCTGTGAGTTTCTTACGATTCTGATGTTTGAATTTTCCTCGCCCGGCCGAACCTGGCACCTCATTGTCACCCTGGATAAAATAAGAAGAAGAAAACTGTCAACTCATCATATGAGGTAGGCTATGTAACTAGAATGGTAATCACTTTGCACCCAAGTCACTTTGACCAAAGTAACTTTGTGCCGAAATCACTTTGTATCGAAGTCACTACAAACCCAAGTCACTTCATACCATAGTCACTTCGAACCCAAATCACATTGACCAAAGTCACTTCATACCCAAATCACATTGTACCAAAGTCACTTTGTACCCAAGTCACATTGACCAAAGTCACTTCGTACCCAAATCACATTGTACCAAAGTCACTTTGTACCCAAGTCACATTGACCAAAGTCACTTCGTACCCAAATCACATTGTACCAAAGTCACTTTGTACCCAAGTCACTTTGACCAAAGTCACTTTGTAACCAAGTCACTTTGTATCAAAGTCACTTCGTACCCAAGTCACTTCGTAACCAAAACGCTTTATATCAAAATCACTTTGTACCCAAGTCACTTCGTACCCAAGTCACTTTGTGCCAAAGTCAATTTGTACCCAAGGCCAAGTCACTTTGTACCCAAGTCACTTCGTACCATTATTCACTTCCTACCATAGTCACTTTGTATCCAAGTCACTTCGTAACATAGTCACTTTGTACCGAAGTCACTTCGTACCATTAGGTCACTTTGTACCAAAATCATTTTGTACCTAAGTCACTTCGTACCATACATATAGTCACTTAGCCCCACTTGTGTGGCCAAGGCTAGCTGAATCCTTAGCCACACGTCCACACCATTTCCTCATGCAGCTAAGAAATAAAAAAATTCTGGCGCCTTATCTACGACGAGCCACCCGGCAGTGTAAACCGGCTGAATGTATTCACCTAACTCTTAGTCTTAGCTTGCTTTGTGTGCATTGTATTCAGTACATTTATTTCAATGCTGTCATACAAAACAATAATACAATAGCGTACATTTATGTCAAAATTAAAACAAGCAATATAGTATGAGGTATGATTAGGTACACAATACTTCAAAAAAAATAAACAAGTAGTAATTTAAAGACAACATTTAGGTGTAAGGTTAAGCAAAAAAAGTGAAACAAATTTTATATAACTTATATAAGGATTCAGCTAGCCTTGGCCACACAAGTGGGGCTAATAGTCACTTTGTACCGAAATCCTTTCACTTTATAAGTTTATGTCTGCTGACACCACACACACAACCTCCCTTGGCCTTACCTTATCTCCCATCACGATCAGTTTTGTGATCCAGTCACGATGTCACTTATTATAAAAATCAACAGGATCGGCCTCCGTTAACTTGCTAAAAACGTTTTTTTTTTAGTCTCATAGGAAAGGTTTTACAATCATATTGTGGATGACCACCTGTCATAACTCACGCAACAAAGGATCTGAGTCTACACCTTTGTAAATCCACTCTGACCTCGTGAACAAGTAAACAATTTACTCAACTATTATATCCTCTCGTACGTTGTTTACGTGGTTGCTACACCACACAAGAACACACTGAGTGATCATGATTGAGAAATGCCATAGCGCCCTCAATGTCTCATATAACTCTATGTTTGAAACCCATAGCACTAGTCCTGTAATCTAACGTTACTATCGTAGGGTATCTGACTAATATGGTACCCAGACCAAATGCTCATGAATGTACATGGTACCTAACTATTTTTGACAAGTCACTTTTTATGTGTGAATAATAAATGTCGTCTGCTTGGTCTACGTCTGCGCTGTTTTTTCGGTTTATGGACCGAAAGTTAGACTTCGTATTCACCATTTTGGGGTTCAGCAGCCCAACATTAGGTGAATTTGGTATGTTAACCCATTTTTAACTCAAAAACACCGCTTTTAAATCTGGCCTTGCCTGTCCAATCCATGGCCAAGCGTTTTCCTCTTAAAGTCCTTAATTTAACCTTTTTTTAACATATACATAAAATAACAAACCTTTGAAAATTTGAGCTCAATCGGTCGTCGAAGTTGCGAGATAATAATGACAGTAAAAACACCCTTGTCACACGAACTTGTGTGTTTTTTTTGTAGATGGTTGATTTCGAAACCTCAAATTCTAAACTTGAGCCTTGACTTGAAGAAGTCTCAAAATCAAATTCGTGGAAAAATACTTCTTTCTAGAAAACTATGTCACTGCAGGGGGAGCTGTTTCTCACAATGTCTTATACCATCAAACTCTCCCCATTACTCATTACGAAGTAAAGTTTTTATGCTAATAATTATTTTGAGTAATTACCAATAGTGTCAACTGCCTTTAAGTCTTACTTAAAATTAAAATTAAAAAAATTGTGAATTCACTTTCAGTTTCAAGTTTGGCCCTATTTATTTATAGAAAAGACGTGGTAATTTAAATGTATATTAATTATTATTATTGTTATAAAAACGATGGTTCAGTGGATCTACTTTCTAAGAGTATAATATTCTTATAAGTTATAGCCCAGGTTGGACTCCTCCGTTGCATGCAATGCGACAGTGGCACTGACTGACGTCCTACCAGGGCTAATAATATGCTTACAATGAGGGCAGCTGTCACTGTGTCTTCAGCCTTTTGTCTTGTCGACATTTTTAAAGTTTCCATTCATTGATTGTATTTGTATTCGCTATTATAAATAGCTTATTTTAGATGAACTACATTGCACACACTGCATATATGAAATGAAGGCACAATTTTATAATTATCATATAGAGCTGCTTATTTGGCGGTGCTAAACAATGGGCAATTCCATGGTCAGTCGCATTACACTTTTCTGTGTCATTTTTTGATCTTGGTGAGCAGTAGTTCTGTGTTAGATAGTCTTTACACTAAGTTTATAGACTGATTTGTACTTGTAACACAATGCTTTGAATTTATGTTATTAGAAATGTTGTGGGCTTTGTGCTCTGGATGTTAGTAAGATGTAAAAAGCGGTCAGTCGCATTACACAAAAAGGAAATGGAAAAAATTTACTAGTCACAACTTGAAAAATTCCTCGAACTGAAAAACTTATTATACATGCAACACACAACTCCTATATACATGAGTATCTAACAGAATACTTGAATACATGGTCAGCAACTTAAACTTTTAGGTATTCATGGCACAACCATGGTCAGGTGCATTACGGTCAGTTGCATTAACGTTTTCCAGTCAATTTAGCAACGCCTACATGGAGCCCAAGCTGAGTTTTTTTTTTTCCCCACAAAATTGGGTTCATTCTTTGTCAACAACTACAAATAAATTGGTTTCATATCGCAGCTATACCTCCAAAGTGGAAAGAAAGTTGTGACAAAAATTTGATTTTTTCGTGTCATGTCCATGTTTGCTTGGCATTGCCCATCTGCTTACCAGAAATTAGCAGGTTACTTGTACATGATGTGACATGATATTTGGTTGGTAACCCTGTTAGCTATTTTGTGCTTTTAAAGCTACAACACGTACATTTTGTGCTAAGTTAAAGCAGCTCTATCATAAGCTGACAGATATGCATACAAATTGTCTGCTTAGCAAAAACTAGCAGGATTCCAGTCATAAAATTATGCAAGTCACAGGGTGTTATTTGGCTGATAGGGATAGTGATAAACCTTTTTCTGGTAAGCATGATTTTGTTATGCTTAGCTACTTTTTTCTGCTTTTTAAAGCAGCTCTATGAAATCGGGCCCTTTTCTGGTCACACAGCCACACGCTACTAGCTGCATGACCCAGGAAGGTGTTGTCAATCAACAGGGGTCAGCGGTTTGGATAGATGGGGGAAAGACAAAACTCTGCCAGCATTCTTTGTGTACATCAGTTGATTATGCAAGATGAAACAAAATTATGAAACTTTCTTCAAGTTTAAATCAAATTAACCGGGCCATACCCGGGATGTAATTAACACACTTTAAATACATTAAAAATTGTGTGTCCTAACATCTTACCTATTTGGGGTGTTGCAATTAAACAGGCCCCTTGCTGAAATGAATGTAGTGTTTGTTTTGTAAGGATTTTTCTTACTTTTGTTTATCTTAATGAGGAAACAATAAAAAAACAAAATCATAACTTCTGATGGCAATTTACAACCGATAGGATAAAACACTTCAACAAATTTAATGAACATTTGACAATTAAGCTGATTAAAATATGGGCCAACTAGTTTTGTAAAAGTACTTTTTACATCTCTTTAATATACTTTATTAATGTTCAATTTGATGAAATACAGGCCTATAGATAGATGATAAACTAACATTTGAACATACTTAAGTGGCAACTTTCCAAAGCTCAAATCCAGCCTTCTGATGACTTGTTAGGATTTTGAGACTTTTGTTACAAAAAATGTTTAAAAGTTTGTAAAAAGTTTGTTTAAAAGTTTTTTTTTTGTTTTTTTTACAGAAGTTTGTTATGGCAACTTTGAAGTGCAACATGCCTCAAACATCCAAATCCAACACACCCACCTTCCATGTCATTTCCTCCATGGTCAAAACCACCAACTAGCTCTTAGCCATCTAGCAGGAGCCTTTTCACTCAGTTGAACCACTGACAGTTTCTCCTGAGGTGGGCAGACTCGCACAGCGGGAGAAGAGGCGTATTGACAGTCACCCTCAAGAGGAGCTGCCCCTCCCAACTAAAGGCCAGCTACCCCCTGGTCATAGGCAGGAATGGAGAACATGGAAGCCCCTCATTACGTACAGAGATGCAAGACAAACATGAAGAAATGGGGGTATACAGACGATTCGATTGTGGCACATCACGTCAGTCTAGGCTACACCTTCTATGATGCTTAGCCCTCGAGGAGCAGTGCCGCCTTGAAGACCTGATGGCAGCAAACGAAGGCTGTGAGATGCGCCCAATCCTGGTTAGACATTTGAAGAGTAGATGATGGACTCGAAAAAAGAAGAACATGCCTTTTACTGCTTGGTTAAACTTCTAACTTTGTCCTTGCTCTTTGCTTAAAGGTATGTCAATGAATGATTCACAAAATTAATTAATAATTATTATGATTTGGTTAATTTTTCTTTGATTTTATTACAAAAGTGTTTGCTTTTTTTTTTTTTTTTTCAACTCCATTAGCCTTTTTGATATTTGGTGAACACTATTTGTCAGTTTTATGACAAACCAAACAGTGCACACAATAATAATAATAACAAGTTTTTAAAGTGCTTTTAACACCCAAAGGGTGTCTTAAAGTGTTTCCATCACGATTAACCATGGTCACTGGGCCATTTATTTCATTCATTAAAGCCAGTGGACACTTTCGGTAGACAGTATTGTCCGAGGCCCACACTTCGCGTATCACAACTTTTATATAAAATAACAAACCTGTAAAAATTTAGGCTCAATCGGTCATCGGAGTCGGGAGAAA
This sequence comes from Asterias rubens, assembly GCF_902459465.1. Lineage (NCBI taxonomy): Eukaryota > Metazoa > Echinodermata > Asteroidea > Forcipulatida > Asteriidae > Asterias > Asterias rubens. The sequence continues at coordinate 295,731 of NW_022985698.1, forward strand.
ATAACGGGAAAAACCACCCTGTAAAGTAAATCTGTAATTCTCGATATCGAGAATTGATGTTGTTTTAATGTTTTCTCAAAAAGTAAAGCATTTCATGGAATAATATTTCAAGAGAAGTCTTTCACCATTACCTGTGAACTTTAAATCTGTGAACTTTTAAAAAAAAATATGTACCGAAAGTGTCCAATGGCTTTAAACTATCTCAGCTCCCCTGCAGAATGCAAGCTCAATCAATCACAAGAAACATCTTTGTCCCCACAGGTACCCATTAACTCATGGATGGAGAGAAGCAATTAAGATTATTACAAGTATCTTATTCAGGGACACAAGTGTCATGACCAGGATTCGAACCCACACTCTGCTGAACAGAAGAAACACCAGAGCTTGAGTTCGGTGCTCTTACCTGCTCGATCACGACACCCTAGCATACCGGGGTGAGTGAAAGAAAAACGCAATCGTTAGATGAGAGCTATACTTTAAGAAAAATCTTGAACAAATAATGTCCATTTCTAATTAGGTCATGGATTTGCCTTTTTAATGGTAAAGGAATGGGGTAGAGTGATAAAAGCGTTTCAGAGATAAATGCTTATTTCAATGGGAGACTTTCTGGGACGATAGAGGGCAGCAGACTTACCGGGTAAATCCATTGTTCTCAGAATTATGCGCATGTTCAGAACTACGTAAACAATGGAAATTTACCCGGTATGTCTGCTGCCACCTAGCGTTGGAAAGTCTCCTATTGGATGGCATCAAAACATTTCTGTACTAGTTTGGTTTTTACCCATACACCATGTACACCGATGTCTAGCACTGTATACTCAGCACTTACCCGAGTCGTGTGAAAGAATTTCACAAGCACATTAGTCCGGTGGGATTCGAACCCACAACCCAAAACATTTTTGTCAAAGTACAATTGGATCATGCGTTTCATTTAAGGAGGGCATGTGACAATGTCTGTCTTTTATCTTTTGTTTTTTATGTGGCCCTGGGTTTCCTTGGCTCTGAAAAGAGCCGTTTGGTTTTGATGGACATCTCATGTAAGATACAATCCACTGCAGTCCAGCTCTTCCATCTACCTGGCCTCCTTGAAGATTTACCCACCTTTGCGCTCATTGTCTTCATATTTGTATGAAAAAGAATTGACCTTGGCTTTCAAAATCCTTAAAAGAATTTTTCTTTCGTATTTATATCTTACAGCTCTCTTATCTGGATCCTTTTCCGAGAAAATCAAGTACAGAAGTTTATAAAGCTGTCTTGGCCCCTACAATAGTTACAAATGTTTAAACAGATTTAGAGATAGGAAATGTCATGTTCACATCCATCCCTAGTATGCCTTTAAAACTTTGAAATGTCAAAATTTCCTGAGTTTAACAAACTCAGGTTAAAACAAATTCACGCTTAAATTTGTTGTACAGTTTGGCCACTGAATTACCAGCAGATTCTTGAAGGAGTGTTGTCAACATTGTTTCAGAACAGAAAGCTGGCTAACTATTCTCAACTGTCAAATTTTTGTTGTATTTCTGTGGGACTGTATTTCTATGAGAGCAACAAATTTACCCACTAAAAGGCAGACAGCTATCGAGTGCACTAAAGTCATGCCCTTTGCCAAAGCACCCTCGAGAGTAAAAACACTGCTATACTCCAGTCACTGTAGGTCATCCTTAGGATGGCACTAGTTTCACTGATTAGTAAACTCACTGCTACACTCCAGCCTCTGTAGGTCATCCATGTGACGGCACTAGTTGCGCCGATTAGTAAACTCACTGCTACACTCCAGCCACTGTAGGTCATCCATGTGACGGCACTAGTTGCGCCGATTAGTAAACTCACTGCTACACTCCAGCCACTGTAGGTCATCCATGTGACGGCACTAGTTGCACTGAGTAGCTAACTCACTGCTACACTCCAGTCACTGTAGGTCATCCATGTGACGGCACTAGTTGTGCCGATTAGTTAACTCACTGCTACACTCCAGCCACTGTTGGTCATGCATGTGACAGCACTAGTTGTGCCGATTAGTAAACTCACTGCTGCACTCCAGCCACTGTAGGTCATCCATGTGACGGCACTAGTTCTGCGATTAGTAAACTCAATGCTTCACTCCAGCCACTGTAGGTCATCCATGTGACGGCACTAGTTGTGCCGATTAGTAAACTCACTGCTACACTCCAGCCACTGTAGGTCATCCATGTGACGGCACTAGTTGCGCTGATAAGTAAACACACTTCTACACTCCAGCCACTGTAGGTCATCCATGTGACGGCACTAGTTGCACTGTGCAACACTCCAGCCACTGTAGGTCATCCATGTGACGGCACTAGTTGCACTGAGTAGTTAACTCACTGCTACACTCCAGCCACTGTAGGTCATCTATGTGACGGCACTAGTTGTGCCGATTAGCAAAATCACTTCTACACTCCAGCCACTGTAGGTCATCTATGTGACGGCACTAGTTGTGCCGATTAAGAAAACTCACTGCTGCACTCCAGCCACTGTAGGTCATCCATGTGACGGCACTAGTTGTGCCGATTAGTAAACTCACTGCTACACTCCAGCCACTGTAGGTCATCCATGTGACGGCACTAGTCGCGCTGATAAGTAAACACACTTCTACACTCCAGCCACTGTAGGTCATCCATGTGACGGCACTAGTTGCACTGTGCAACACTCCAGCCACTGTAGGTCATCCATGTGACGGCACTAGTTGCACTGAGTAGTTAACTCACTGCTACACTCCAGCCACTGTAGGTCATCTATGTGACGGCACTAGTTGTGCCGATTAGCAAAATCACTTCTACACTCCAGCCACTGTAGGTCATCTATGTGACGGCACTAGTTGTGCCAATTAGTAAACTCACTGCTACACTCCAGCCACTGAAGGTCATCCATGTGACGGCACTAGCTGTGCCAATTAGTAAACTCACTGCTACACTCCAGCCACTGAAGGTCATCCATGTGACGGCACTAGCTGTGCCAATTAGTAAACTCACTGCTACACTCCAGCCACTGTAGGTCATCAATAAGACGGCACTAGTTGTGCCGATTAGCAAAATCACTTCTACACTCCAGCCACTGTGTGTCATCTATGTGACGGCACTAGTTATGCCGATTAGCAAACTCACTGCTACACTCCAGCCACTGTAGGTCATTTATGTGACGGCACTAGTTGTGTCGATTAGTAAACTCACTGCTACACTCCAGCCACTGTAGGTCATCTATGTGACAGCACTAGTTGTGCCAATTAGTAAACTCACTGCTACACGCCAGCCACTGTTGGTCATTTATGTGACGCCACTAGGTGCACTGATTAGTAAACTCAATGCTACACTCCAATCGCTGTAGGTCATCCATGTGAGGGCACCATTTGTGCCAATTAGTAAACTCACTTTACACTCCAGCCACTGTAGGTCATCTATGTGACGGCACTAGTTGTGCCAATTAGTAAACTCACTGCTACACGCCAGCCACTGTAGGTCATTTATGTGACGGCACTAGGTGCACTGATAATTTAACTCAATGCTACACTCCAATCGCTGTAGGTCATCCATGTGACGGCACTAGGTGCACTGATTAGCAAAATCACTTCTACACTCCAGTCGCTGTAGGTCATCCATGTGAGGGCACTAGTTGTGCTAATTAGTAAACTCACTGCTACACTCCAGCCACTGTATGTCATCCATGTGACGGCACTAGTTGCACTGATTTGTAAACTCACTGCTACACTCCAGCCACTGTAGGTCATCCATGTGACGGCACTAGGTGCACTGATTAGTAAACTCACTGCTACACTCCAGCCACTGTAAGTCATCCATATGATGGCACTAGTTGTGTTGATTAATAAACTCACTGCTACACTCCAGCCACTGTAGGTCATCCATGTGACGGCACTAGTTGTGCCGAATAGTAAACTCACTGCTACACTCCAGCCACTGTAGGTCATCTATGTGATGGCACTAGATGTGCCGAATGGTTAACTCACTGCTACAGTCCAGCCACTGTAGGTCATCTATATGAAGGCATTAGTTGCACTGATTAGTAAACTCATTTGGCCATGATTAGTGAACTCACTGCCACACTCCAACCACTGTAGGTCATGCCCTGTTGAACATGTTAATGTAGGTTTTAACATACCTTCGAACAAGGTTTGTTTGGCTGACAATCTTAACATCGCCTTGCCAACATAATACCACCCGCCGTCCAGTAGCCCTTTCAAATGGCTTACACTCGATAGACCGCCATTCAAACTCCAACATCGGACACACACAATCAG